>NC_060119.1:210022083-210325774 GCF_021461395.2 Schistocerca americana
TCAAAATTGTAACGATGATTTTTCTAATTCAAGATCAGTAGGCGATAAAACCAGATATTTGAGCAAAAATGTATTTTATAGCTTTTAAATGGTGAATCAACTTTGCGTGATTTTCTAGCATACTCCTATAGCACCAGTATTGTTTTTTTGTGCACTATGTAAATTTTTTGGAGGTAAGGCTACGGTTGCTACTATTGGTATTGCAGATTGGGAAAATATTTCTAATATTTTATCTCACCATGAGACTTCACTTGAACACAAAAATTCTGAGTTATCACTCGTACCAAGAAAAAAGTCACATGGAACAATTGATAACCGTTTCGAGTCATATGTTGAGACAGAAAAAATGTATTAGCCCAGTGTGTTGAAAAGGGTGTTTGCAGTAGTGAAGAAGCTAACAAGTTATGGACTTCCCCTATGTGGACACATTGAAAGACTCCATTCATTACATCACGGTCAATTTACGATGCCTCTTGCAACTTATAGCCGAGTTTCATCCTTTTCTCGCAGAGCACATTGAACGATATGGAAACCCAGGGCAGAAACATACAAGTTATCTTTATTCAACAATCTGTGATGAAATAATAGAGCTTCTTTCTAAACGAATAAAACGAATTACCATAAGCGAAATAAAACAGGCCAAATATTTCTCTACAATAGTAGATTCTACTGTGGACATTCTACATATTGATTAATTATCTTTCATATTAAGATATGTGAACGAGAATGGTGAATCTGTTGAACGTTTCCTTCTGTTTTTATCAAACCCCGGGACACATGTCCGAAAACTTAGCTGAGGGCATACTAAAAGTCTTGTCTACAAATTCCATTGATATTACTGACTGTAGAGGCCAGTCATATGAGAACACAAGCAATCTGTCAGGAACTTACATTGGTTTGCAGGCATGCATTAAAGAACGAAATCCGAAAGCGCATTATGTGCCTTGTGCAGCACATTCTTGGAATTTAGTCGGCACCAGTACTGCAAGCTGTTGTCGAGAAGCATGTTCATTTTTCAATTTAGTGCAAAACCTTTATAATTTTTTCTCTGCTTCTAAACGGTAAGAAGTTTATCAAAAACACATTGTTCAGCAAGAGAAGAAGCATGTGTAAGTCTACATGAAAACCGGGAGGGCGTTATCAATGCCCTCACACATATTGCCAATAATAGGTTTGGAAAACCACTTGTGCAAAATGAGGCTTCAGCTTTATTGAATCAACTCAGCAGACTAGAAACAGTATTCATGATGACGGTTTCGAAGGACATACTCCAAGATTTAATAGTGTAAAACTAAAATGGGAAAGTGTAAATATTGATACTGAAATAGACCATCAGTTACATGAATCACTTGTAGGATTTATTGCATATATTCGTGGCATGTTCGACTATTATGAAAATAGATCCAGGGAGATTGTGACTGATATAGAGTATGAATGCACATATAAAAGACTACGAAAACGCAAACTTCGTGATGACGAAGAAGTTGACTCGAAAGAAGTTTTTCTGACTGGAAGGGAAAAATTTAGAGTCGAAACATTTCTCCCACTGCTCGACAACTTGTTCGCCGAATTAGTGACGATGAAGGAAAGCTGTAGAACACTTTTGGACTCCTGCACTATTTTCAGTAACCTTGACAACAGTTCACCTGACGATATTGCTAAACGTGCAGCGAAACGTCATAAGACACAGATTTAGACCCTTCCTTCCCAAGTGAATATATGTACATTTCGCGGAACTTTAGAAATCGTCTGAGATTAGTGACATACCAGTCGAAATGAGTAAATTTTTACGAAAAGAGATGTTACAGTCCGTGTTTCCGAATGTTGACATTGCTCTTAGAGTATTTCTATGTATGCCACTCACAAATTGTTCAGCAGAACGCTCGTTTTCGGCTCTTACAAGACTGAAATCGTACCTACGTTCTACGTTGTCTGAGGAGAGATTGAACGCCTTGTCCATTCTTCACATCGAAGCCGACCTCCTAACTTAACTGATAACCGTCTGAACTATGAAGACCTGATCAACGAGTTTTCGTCTGTCAAAGCCAGACGCAAACTTTGCTGACTGGTGAGTTTGTTCATTTATTCATATTAGTTTTAAAAATTTAAGATTATAATGTGATTTTTATTACAACTTAGAGTACATTCACTGGATTTACAAACTACGTATTACCTGATTATTTTACAATTGCCGATGGCAGAACGCGGAACTAAACCTCGTTTACATGCAGACGTGACCGAAGGCGCCCGACAATACTACACAACACCCAAATGACCCAGGCCGCTCGGCGCTGTACGGTCAAGTCATGCTGATACTGTAGTATATTACAACTGATGTGTATTCTTGGCGTCTGTTGAAATGTATAGTTATCGCGGAAATATACGTTATCGGAGAGTACGCCCAGATGAAAAAGTATTAATAAATAACATAGTTCTGTCGATAAATAAGTATAAGCTTTGCCAATACCGTTAGAATGAGCCATGGTGAGAGCAGTAGCAGCAGTACAAAACTGTTCAGCCCTTACATGGATTAAAGGTATTGTGTACACTTTTTATGCAGCAGCATCTAGCTACACAGACCCTAATGCTTTACACGTTAACTGTTACATTATAAAACAAATTTGATTTTTCCACACCAGTCTGTAAAATTATGTAATAGCAAATCCAGTTCTGTTTCTTTGTCCCTATTTAGTTATTAGTTCATGCACCTGAATCTATTTGATTTTCATTTCTTACGCTTTCCTATGGATTCAGGTATTAATACGGAACGTGTTTTTTTGTCTGCTACACATTCAAGTTATTAGATCGTAAAACGACAGTTTAATTTTAATTTTGAACGCTTCTCTGTAAAAGTACGCATTAAATTCCAATGTAAGACACTTTCGCTTCAATTTTTAGATCGTAACACAACTTTTTTATTTTTATCGTCAATGGTTTCGTGTAAAAGAAGATATTAAAAGTGAATGTATAACAACAATCCGTTGTCTCCTACACGTTCTGCTGAATTTTTAGGCCATAAAAGAAAAGTCATTTTCCTTGTGTTCGTTTCTGTTGTCTTTCGACAGAAGTATGTGTTAACACAACGCAGTTTTAAGTTTGTTTTATCCGCCGCCGTACACCAAGTACAGTTCAGGAACCACATTACATTTTGATGGAGCGCGACTGGACAGGTGACGCATCCTTCAGAACAATTAATAGCAAGAGTACGGAATCAGCTCACAGCGCTCCCACCAAAAATGGCAATTGTAAAGTGATCGGGTAATAGTTATTATTTAAAACATTTTTTTTGGGGGGGGCATATGATATAGTGTGCCTAGGGGCGCAAAATTTTTAAGTCCGAAACTGAGTCTATAATTGTGTTTTAGGCACCAAGTGCACATTAACATGTAAGTTACACCATTAGTGGCAATAAGAAAGCCATATTTCGTTTTTTTTTTTTTTTCACAGAACAAACCTTAACATTAACATATTTTGACAAATCGTACATAAAACTTTCCAGTCTCTTCGACGCGCTATTTTTATTTAGTGTGAAGATGAAACTATAGTCATCACCAAGTGCATCTTAACCTGTAAATTATGTCAGCAGTGCCAATAAGGAGCCACATGTATTGTTGTAGAACATTAAATAGACAATTTAGACGTGGAAACTGTGGTACAGTGGAACCTCGCTTAACAATCAAATCCCATAACGCGCAATTCGCATAACGAGCAAAACAAGTTGTAAAAAAATGACTTGAAACATTGAACAACATGAACACCTTTTTTTTCTGTCAGCAGCGGCATATGAACAATGTCTTTAACACGTACTGCAGTCTGAGTTTTGCGCTCTTTCTGCTACCATCTTAGTGGAGGTTGAGAGCACACATTTTACTGAGCTTGTGTTCACACGGTGTTTTTTGTGTGCAAATTTTAATAACTTTCGTAGAAATGTCCCCGAAGATAAAGATGCAAGAAGGCGATCATCAGAGAAAGAGAATGACCTTAAAAATGAAACGTAAAATCACTGAAAAACGCGAAGGTGGTGTGAGCCTTGCTGATTTAACACACAGATATAGTTGGTCTGCATCAACTAATTACACTATCCTCAAGCACATGCACAAGATGAAGGAAATGGATGCTTCAAAGGAATTGACAGGGCTATCTAAACAACGGTTTCGTATTACTCTGGAAGATGTCGAAAGGTTTCTCCTTATACGGACAAATGACACGCAATTGCAAGGCGACACTATTAACGAGAACATCATTTGTGAGAAGGAGAGAATGACTTTCGCTGACCTCGTTAAGAAGATGCCAGGATCATCAGCGCCTGAAGAAGTGTTTAAGGGAAGTCGTCGGTGGTTCGATACGTTTAAGAGAAGAACTGGCATACACAACATTGTGAGTCATGTCGAAGCAGCCAGCTCCAACACAAAGGCAGCAAAGCACTTCATCACCAACTTCAAGATGCTCGTAGAGCCTGAGGGTTATCTGCCACAACAGGTTTTTAATTGTGCCGAGTCAGGTATATTCTGGAAAAAGATGCCAAAATTGTACCTTTACAACAACAGAGGGAAATGTATTGCAAGGTCACAAGCCAATGAAATAAAATGATCCTGTGGCATTGTTAGCCAGGAGACCCCATCCAGGGAAGTTCTATCGCGAGGTGCAAGCCTTATTTTAGGTGACACCACATTGGGCGACTTGCGTGTTGGTGATAATGATGACGACAACACAACAAGCAGTCCACGGGCAGAGACAATCTCCACCCTTCCTGGGAGATGAATCTAGGCCCACTGCATGGTAGAAAAGCACGTTACTGCTCAGCTAAGCAGGCGAACACAAGCTAATGAAAGACAGTCTCACACTGCTATTCTGTGCCAATGCAGGTGACGATTTGAAAATTATACTGCTCCTTGTTTACTATTCAAAGACTCCAAGAGCAAAGTCCAGAAGAGCAGGTTAAATGTGATGTGGAAGTCCAACAACAAGGTTTGGGTAATACATGATCTTTTTTGTGAAATGTTTGGTCCTTTAGTGAAAAAACATTTGCTTGAGATGAATCTGCCACTCCATGTCTTATTTGTTATGGATAAAGCTCCTGCCCTTTCTCCAGTCCTACGAGACCATCTACTTGAAGAGTTTCAATTCATTAAGATCCCATTTCTGTCTCCCAACACCACTCCGTTGGTCCAGCCTGTGGGCCAGTAGTTTACCGAGCGAGGTGGCGCAGTGGCTAGCACACTGGACTCGCATTCAGGAGGACGACGGTTCAATCCCGCGTCCGGCCATCCTGATTTAGGTTTTCCGTGATTTCCCTAAATCACTCCAGGCAAATGCTGGGATGGTTCCTTTGAAAGGGAACGGCCGACTTCCTTCTCCATCCTTCCCTAACCTGATGAGAGTGATGACCTCGCTGTTTGATCTCTTCCCCCAAACCAACCAACCAACCAACCAGTAGTTTATTCCTAATTTTAAGAAGCTCTACACTAAAGCACTCTTCGAGCACTGCTTTGACATGACTGAAGCTACCAGTTTCCCTCTCATACGGTTTTGGAAATATCACTTCAGCATCATTGCCTGCATCAAGATGACCGAAAAGGTGTGGGAAAGGGTTACCAAGAGAACTCTCACTTCTGCTTGGAAGAAGCTTTGACCAGAATGCATTGTGGAATGTGACTCTGAGGCATCTGTGCATCCTGTAGTCAACAATAGTATGTCTTTGGCCAAGAGCATGAGACTGGAAGTGGATAACAATGGTATGGATTAGCTTGTGGAAGATCACGGCTAAGAAATGGCTGCCAAAGAGCTTATGGCATTGCAGTGTGTTTTACAGCAGGGAGTTGTGGTACGGAGTTCTTCAGAGGGACAGAAGGAGAAAGTAGCAACAGCAAAGCAGCTATCTTATGGGTCAATAATAGGAATGCTGAAAGCATGGGACTTTATTGCATCATACACTGAAAATCATTATCGCAATAGCAGTGGTTATGCGAACTACAAATTTATTTGATGATAATGCAGTGTCGCATTTTCGCCAAGTGTTGAAGCATCAGCAGAAACAAATGACTATAGATAGCTTCCTAGTAAAACAGAATTAGTTATGTATCGTGAATAACAAAGTACTTAATGCTCTATGGATAATTTTCTTTGAATAAACGGCATGAATGAGATAAAACTTTTAGTACTTTTTCTGCATGGATTGCATTATCATATTTTACATTAATTTATATGCGATCGATTGTTTCTCTTTACGAGTGTTTCGCACTATGAGTAAGATTCTGAAACGCTTAAGCTCGCTATGCAAGGTTTCAATGTATTTAACTGGCAGGTCTATTGTGCCTTTTAAAAGGGGACATACATAGATTGAGTCACCAGGTTTGGATGGAATCCCAAATCTGTTTTCCAAAGAACATTCTATGGCATTGGCCCCTTACCTATCTTGCATTTATTGTGAATCTCTTGCCCAGCACAAAGTTCCAAGCGAGTTAAAAAAAGCGCAGATGACTCCTGTATGTAAGAAAGGCAAAGAACAGACCGACAAAATTACAGACCAATATCCATAACTTCAGTTTGCTTCAGGATCCTTGGACATATTCTCTGTTCGAACATAATAAATTTTCTTGAGACTCAGAAGTTTATGCCCACGAATCAGCATGGTTTCAGACAGCATCTCTTGTGCGAAACTCCACTTGCACTTTTACCACACGATATACTGTGAACTATGGATGAAGAGTAACAGGCAGATCCATATTTCTAGAGCCTTTGACACAGTTCCCCACTGCAGGCTGTTAAAGAAGGTACGAGCATATGGAATGGATTCACAGATATGTGAGTGGTTTGAAGACTTCTTAAGTTATGGAACCCAGTACGTTGACTTCGACGGCGAGTGTTCGCCACACACAAGGGTATCGTCAGTAGTGCCAGAGGGAAGTATGATAGAACCGCTGTTCTTCTCTGTATATATAAATCCTTTGGCGGACAGGGTGGGCAGCGATCTGTGGTTGTCCTGTCTCTTAACTGCTTGATTGTCTTCCTTTAATCTTATGGGAAGGTGTCGAAATTGAGTGACTGTTGGAGGATACAAGATCATTTAGACAAAATTTCTAGTTGGTGTGATGAATGACAGACAGCTCTAAATGTGGAAAAAATGTAAGTTAACGTGGATGAGTATAAAAACCAAACCCATAATGTTTGGACTGGGCATTAGTAGTGTCCTGCTTTAAACTGTCACATCGTTTAAATATCTGGACAGAGCACTGCAAAGCGATGTGAAATGGAACGAGCATGCGAGGATTGTGGTAGGGAAGACGAATGTTCAACTTCAACTGATTGGGACAATTCTAGGAAAGTGTGGTTCATCTGTAAAGGAGACCATAAATAGGCTGTTAGTGCAGTGTATTCCTGAGTACTACTGAAGCGTTTGGTTTCCATATCAGATTAGATTAAAGGAACACAATCAAGCAGTTAAGAGATGGGTAATAGGTTTGTTACTGGTAGGTTCAAACAACACATAAGTTTTATAGAGATGCTTCAGGAAATCAAATGGGAATCCCTGGATGGAAGGCGTCGTTTTTTTTCAAGCAACACTATTGAGAAAATTTATAGAACGAGCATCTGAAGTTGGCCACAGAACAATTTTGTTGCCTCCAACATACATTGCATATAAGGACCACAAAGATAAGATATGAGCACTTAGGGTTCATATGGAGGCATATAGATGGTCGTTTTTGCTCTTCTAGTTGCGAGTGGCACAGGAAAGGAAATGACTAGTAGTGGTACTGCTTACCCTCGGAGATGTGCCGTAAGGTGGATTCCAGAGTATCGATGTAGATGTAAATGTGCTGGGGGACATCGTAGGATGCGAATATATCACACAGCATCATCTTTGATGTACAGGATGTTATCCTTCCTGTTGTAAGACACTATCAATTGAAACCATTCTGTGGTATTACTTTTAAAATTCTCTTTGGGCACACTAAGTGAAACATAATCTCAAATATAACGATTGTAGCTTCCTACAGGATATAAACAGTAAATGTGGCTTCAATTTTAATAATTTTCTGTTATTGTTTGTAGGAAAAATGCCACAAGGCATATTGAAAAAGTCTTAATGTATGTGTGGGAAAAAAATTATTCTGGCTGTGTAGGAGCCACTTAATTAGGCATAGCAACATTATATTGATTTGATGTTACCTTTCTTCAAGTACTGATACAGTCATTGGCATAAGGTTAATATCCAAAAATAAGTAAAGAATGCTTACTCTTTTAAGAATAGTCGAAAGTTATGGCCAACTACAATATGATGGACGATACAGACGACAGGAACCTATGAGCATGCTGAATTTCAGTTCTCAAACACAAAATTTCATAATCCAGATAGGCTAGAGATCTTTTATTCTTTGAGGTGCACAGTGCAAAATGTGTCTTTAAATGCTATGATTATTATGAATAATAGCCAGCTACATTGCTCTGTAAATTGTTTTTACTTTATATCATTCACGATGGGCACATTTTGACATATTACCATCATCAGGTCTCTTACATGCAACATCGTTGCTGTCATGTCCTGCCTTTTTTAGAATTATTACTTTCTCCTAGGTATATATGGGAGATGTATATCTGATTTTAGTTGGTTTCCATGTAAGCTACTTGTCTGACCATTTGACTCAATCAACATAGTAACATTCGCAAATATTATGAAGACAATTCGAAAATTAAAAGACATTATCTCTTAAGAGTTTCATCCTTGGAATTTTTAAGAAATTCAATAAGTTGCTGAATCTGAATTTCTCAGTTCCTGCTTCCTGGTACTGTGGGCTCTTTATAAATGAATCTTGATGGCATTAAGAATTCCAGCATTTTTAACAGTTATATTACTTATACAACAGATCATATTGGGAACGTTAAATGAAAACATAATTCCCTAAAAAGGAACTCTGACAGCAGTGACTCCATCTTAAAGGTATCATAACTGTGGCGACTTCTATTTTGTGATAGTACAAAACGAGCTGCCCTTCTTTGAACGTCTTCGATGTCCTCTGTCAATTCTGTCCTACGTGAATATCACAGAGATTGGAATAGTTTTTGTTCGATAGATCATGAATATGACACTTTGTAATGATGTGGAACATGTCAGATCAATAAAAGGTGTCTATACAAGATATTACATTACACAAAATATTACATGACACTTAATATTATTATTTTTTGTGGGTGTTGGGGAAATTACCCACTTTACTATATCCAAAAATTCATCTAATGAGTAGAAGGAGTTGCCATTAAGAAATTCTTTTAATTTCCTTTTAAATGCTATATGGCTATCTGTCAGACTTTTGATGCTATTAGGTAAGTGGCCAAAGATTTTTGTGACAGCATAATTTACCCCCTTCTGAGCCAAAGTTAGATCATCCTTTCCCCTAGTGTTGTAGCCATGTACACTGCTATTACTTTTGAATTCGTTCGGATTGTTAACAACAAATTTCATAAGTGAATATATATGTTGTGGGGCTACTGTGAAGATCTCTAGCTCTTTAAATAAATATCTGCAGGATGATCTTGAATGAGCTCCAGCAATTATTCTGATGATACACATTTGTGCAATGAACACTCTTTTACTCAATGATGAGTTACCCCAGAATATGATGCCATACGAAAGCAGAGAATGAAAATAGGTGTGGTAAGCTAATTTACTGAGATGTATATCGCCAAAATCTGCAATAACCTCATAGCATAAGTAGCTGAACTCAAACGTTTCAGCAGATCTTCAGTGGGTTTCTTCCAGTTCAACCCCTCATCAATGCATACACCTAAAAATTTTGAATATTCTACCTTAGCTACCGATTTCTGATCGAAGTCTATATTTATTAATATTTTCATTCCATTTACTGTGTGGAGCTGTATGTACTGTGTTTTGTCAAAGTTTAATGAGAGCCCGTTTGCAGAGAACTGCTTAATAATTTTCTGAAAAACATCATTTACAATTTCACCAGTTAATTCTTCTCTGTTGGGTGTGATAGCTATACTTGTATCATCGGCAAAAAGTACCAACTTTGCACCTTCGTGAATATAGAATGGCAAGTCATTAATATACATTAAGAACAGCAGAGGACCCAAGACCGAACCTTGCGGCACCCCACTCTTGATTGTTTCCCAGTTTGAGAAATCACAAGTTTTTTGCATATTATGGGAACTGTTTATTTCAACTTTCTGTACTCTTCCAGGTAGGTATGATTCAAACCATTTGAGCATTGTCCCATTCATACCACAGTACTTGAGCTTATCTAGAAGTATTCCATGATTTACACAATCAAAAGCCTTTGAGAGATCACAAAAAATCCCAATGGGTGACTTCACAGTTACTCAGAGCATTTAATATTTCATTAGTGAAAGTAAATATACCATTTTTCGTTAAAAAACCTTTCTGGAAACCAAACTGACATTTTGTTAAAACTTTATTTTTACAAATGTGTGAAGCTACTCTACAATACATTACTTTTTCAAGAATTTTGGATAAGGCATTCAGAAGAGAGACCGGGCGGTAGTTGTTGACATCAGACATATCCCCTTTTTTATGCAGTGGTTTAACAATGGCATACTTCAGTCTATCTGGGAAAACACCCTTTTTCAGAGAGCTATTACATATGTGGCTAAGAATCCCACTTATCTCTTGGGAACAAGCTTTTATTATCCTGCTGGAAATGCCATGTGAGCTTCTATTCTTAAGCGAGTTTATTATCTTCATAATTTCAGAAGGAGAGGTGAGTGGGATTTCAATTGTATCAAATGGTGTGGGTAAGGCCTCTTCCATTAACTGTCTTGCTTCTTCTAATGAACATTTAGATCCTATTTTCTCTACAACATTCAAAAAATGATTATTCAAAATGTTTTCGACTTCCGGCTTGTTGTTTGTCAAGTTTCCATTCGCTTTGAAGGTAATGCTGTCGTCCAGTAATCTTGGTTGCCCTGTCTCCCTAGTAACAATATTCCAAATTGTTTTGATTTTTTTATCAGAGGTATTAATCTCAGACATGATGCACATGCTTCTGGACTTTTTAATAACCTTTCTTAATGTAGCACAGTAGTTTTTACAATATTTGGTTGTTTCTGGGTCATTACACTTTCTTGTTGTTAGATACAGTTCCCTTTTGTGGTTACAAGATATTTTTATTCCTTTAATAAGCGAAGGTTTTTTGCATGGTTTCTTATAATTAGATTTAACTACTTTCTTGGGGAAACAGTTTTCAAATTCTCTTACAAGTGTATCATGAAATAAGTTATATTTTAAATTAGCATTGGGTTCCTTGTACACCTCATCCCAGTCTAACTGCTGAAGATTTTCTCTGAATTTCTAATTGTTGAGTCATTAACTGAATGCACATTTCTGAATGGAGATATGTCATATACTAGAACTAGCTGAGCAACATGATCAGAAAGGCCATTCTCAACAGGGCAAGAATTTATGTTTTTAAACTGATCTTGCTCTATAAAAGTATTATCTATCAATGTGCTGCGGTCCTTTACTACCTGAGTAGGAAAATTAATGACAGATGTCAAACTGAAAGAACCGAGCAAGACTTCAAGGTCATTCTTCCTGTTACACTCTTTCAGTTAATTAACATTGAAGTCGCCACAAAAAATAATTTGCTTTCTCCTATCTGACAGATAGCACAACAAAGCATCCAAGTTTTCCAGGAATAAATTAAAGTTTCCTGAAGGGGACATATATACTGTTACAATTATAAAAGAGCCCTTCCTCAGTTTAAGTTGACAGTCACATGCTTCTATATGTTGCTCTAGACAAAACTTTTTTGTATCTAAGCTTTCTACACAGTGATAACTTTTGACATATATGGCAACTCCTCCACTCATCTTATTCTCTCTACTCATATGTGCATCAAGTTTATAACCACAGACATTTACCTTTTCTTATCAGACACAATGTGACACTCAGACAGGCATAGTATATCTATTACATTATCAGATTCAATGTCATCTAAACAAACCAGGAGCTCATCTACATTATTCTTCAATCCTGGAATATTTTGGTGAAAAATGGTAACATTATTTTTTACTTTACTTTTGTGAGAAACTACTTTTTTCTTTAATCCACTAATATTTTGGTTAATTATGGTAACATTATTTACTTCCCTATTGTGAGAATCTTGTGAGTTTTGGACCTTTTTAGCACCTGCCAGCCTGAACTTCTCATTGGACACTGATATTGGTCTAAAAACAGGTACATCCATGAGTACTAGTACCCCCCTTATGGATTTCGCTAACAACCCTGCCAGTTTACCTTTCCCTTTCCTACTGAGGTGTAAGCCATGCCTTATGAAATCCCCCCTCTCAATAGCCTGACAAAGCGGTTCAGCTGGAGCTGATCATGCTGCACGAAAGCAGGCACCGGCCCAACATTGGTATGCGTCATTGCAGAGGCTATTTTCACCAGGTCACACTCAATACTGTACCCGTGATCCCTATCAATACTGTTTCCCACTCCACCCACTATCATCACATGATCCTGCTTTGAGAAACCCTTGCACAAGGAACCTATATCCTCTACCACCTGGCTAAGACATGCACTTGACTTGAAAAAGTTTGTGACCTGGTACCTGGTACCTAATTTTTGCTGCAAAATCTGGCCCACACCTCTTCCATGGCTGCTACCTAGCAACAGAACTTTCCTCTTACTTTCTACTTTTTTTGAAACAGTTGGTTTCCTAGTAAGATTCTGTTGCATCTTAACTACATCTACTTCTACTGGAGCCTCTTCCTTACTTAACTGTGGTAGCAAGGCAAATCTATTGGTTATGCAATTGGGAAACTGTCAGACACTGTCCTCTTTCTGTGGGCCCTGTTCCCAGCTACCACTTCCCACCGCTGTTTACTCTCCTCCTTTTTGAGATTACTGGAAGAATACGCAAATAAAAAAACCCTTAATGGCAAGCTTGAAGACCACACTAAGGAACGTATTTAATTAGTTAATCTATACCAAATGCACTTAGGATTGCGGTATAACGCTAAGTATGCACACTCGGAAAGTAAAGTAAAGCCGCGAAATATAAACAAAACCAACTTTTTGCGATTACTGGAATAATACGCAAATAAAAGAAAACCTTTAATTGTGAGCTTGAAAACTACCCTAATAAACGTATTTAATCAGTTAAACTACAACAAATGCACTTACAATTGCGGTATAACGCTAAATACGCACACTCGAAAAATTAGGCCTAAGCAGCAGTAAGTGAATAACGAACTTTTCGCGATTACTAGAACACTACGCAAATAAAAGAAAAACTTTTAATGGTGAGCTTGAAGAGTACACTAAAGAACGTATTTAATCACACTGCACAGCAATGCTCCAAAAGAGGACGTACAAGCATAATTAGGCAGTCTCTGTAGAAGACATATTGCATTTTCTCAGTGTTCTGCCAATAAATCATAGCTATGGAATTAACTGAGTAAATAAGACGCAAAAACAAAAATTTTGCCATTTGTGCTGCAAAGTAACTGACGATGGCTCAAGTAGACAGCAACTCTCAAAACTTCAGGAGAAAATCGAGTTTCAAGTTTTCCAAGACCCTAATACCCTAATGTAAGGTCGCTTTTTCAAGAGGGGACATGGCTTTGTGGTATAATTCTCACCTGCCTCTCAGGGAGCCTGGGTTTGAGTCCCAAGTGTGACAAATTTTTAAACAAAGCTGGATGTCCTATGAACATTTCTGCAGAGCAGAAAATACATAGAGCTGAAAAACAATTAAATTTGTAATGTTTCTTTTAACTGAAACAATCTTTGTAAACAATACTTTATAACACATCAGTAATTAGGCATTTATAGTTACAATGAAAACTGCATGTTTCCATGCAATACATAATTAGAAATAAGCAAAAGGAGACTCTATAAAAATGAAATTTGATACATACTACTGATTTTTTCCATCTTTATATACAAGGTGCATCAAAAAAATGTATACACACTTTGAACTGTCATAGACTATTTATTTCCCATTTTACAAGGTTAAATATCTGTGAGAAAGTAATGTTATGTTTCTTCAACAGGTGGCAGCAGTGGCAAGGAAGTAACTGCAACATGGAGGACGTGCGTTTGAGCTTTGAAGCGCGGAAGCAGATAATTAAGTGGTACTGGAAGTTTGAGAATGTAGCTGCGGTTTGAAGACAGTGGAGAAGTGAGTATAGCACAGAACCACCTTCAACGTTAACAATTACACGTCTACAAGACAAATTCGAAATTCATGGAACAGTGTGTGATGTGCATAAAGGTCGATCAGGCCGACCTCGTACAGCTACAAGTGATGATTCTACAACTGCGGTCTTGGAACTGTTTAAGCGTTCGCCTCGAAAATCTTCAAGGAAAGTGCCACGTGAGATTAATGTAAAAGTGCTATAAGTGTGCTATGCATTATGAAGAAAGGCAAGGTCTGTGTGTACATTCCAAGGCTGGTGCAACAGCTAAGTGACGACGATCTAGATCGAAGGTTAGAATTTTGTGACTGGGCTCAGGAGATGGTGAGACATGTACCGGGATTTATGGGTAGCATAATTTGGTCGGATGAAGCCCAATTCAAACTCAATGGAGCTGTCGATAGGCAAAATTGTGTGCACTGGGCTGAAGATAATCCTCACATTACAGTTGAAAAGGCTGTGAATTGGCCTGGTGTAAATGTGTGGTGTGGTTTGTTTGCAACGGGACTCATTGGGCCTTTCCACTTTGAATGTACTTTTACTGGAGAAACATACCTAACAATGCTTGCTGACTTCATATTCCCTGCCATACGTGCGTTATACGGTAATGATGAGTTTTATTTCCAACAAGATGGCACCCCGCCACTCTATCATAGGGACATACAAGCATATCTAGATCACAATGTGCCAGGCCGGTGGATAGGACGCAGGGGTCCAATCGAGTTTCCTGCACACTCTCCAAACCTCACGCTGCTGGATTTCTTCTTATAGAGAATAGTAAAAGATGAGGTGTGCAAACGTAAACCATGCAACCTGGACACACTTTGGAATGAGATTCAGGCGGCGTGTGCAGAAATCTCATTGGACACTTTGGTACAATGTACAGAATCAGCGGTGACTCATACTCAGAAATGTATTGATGCTGAAGGCCACCAGTTTGAACATTAATCGCATTTGCAAAGTACATTTATTTTTCCAATTAGACTTTAAGCTTTCCAATTATGAAAACTGACAACAGCTGGGAGCTAGGGCGGTGACCACATGTGCCTCCATAACCGTATCCAGTGACACCTATCAGCTGAGGCTAACACAATGGTAAGTGGATGCCATTGGGCTTCTGAGGTTGTTCCCATAGAGATTTTTTGTCTTGTTTTAATGACCATTGCTGTTTAGTAATAGTTATTACTATAATCACCTCATGCTCATTGATACCTGTCTCTACAGGGAGGTCAGTTCTACTTGTTGCCATTATACCTAACATATATCCGTCATGAGGGTGCCTCTGAACCTGACAGATGACCCAAAACATGATCACTGCCCACTGTGAGATGGAATGCCATCTTGTGACAATGTGGGCATGTGACGACATAATGAAAGCATATAAGTGGATCAGAGACTAATGGTTATCATTCTAGCAACAGTACTGCCACAAATGAGAATATCCATTCATATAATCAACTTGGTCAAAGAACAAATTGTTATAACCCACCACCTGGGAATGGGCCTTTTGGAAACGACGATGTTGGTTGAACATTTGTGCGCTACAATCCTGAATATCTGTGGAAAGTGCTTGAAAGTCAGTGGAGCTGTGAGAAGGCAACAAGATGTTGGACGTCCACACCTCATTCCAGAATTTCGAAGTTAGCTTGCTCTTTAAAGCAGGATAGGTAGCAATTTTTGGCAGATATGACAGAGTACAGTGCAGACAGAAGTTTGTCGATTCACACTGGTCAGTGAATATTCTTGAATATAGGTCTGAATAGCAGACAACTGCTACGTGTTACAATGTTGAGTCAATAACATCGTCAGTTACGACTGTAGTGGGAATGAGATCATCGAGATTGGACTGGTGATCCATGTAAAGGTAATACCTTATCGGATTACTCATGTTTATTGTTACATCAAGTCGATGATCGTACCCATAACTGTCTGTTGCATGCAAGCTTGTACAGGCCAGCAAACAGTTACATTTTTCTATGTCCCACAGCAAAGCTACCTCACTTACATTATGACGGTATCAACACGAAGCG
The DNA here is from genome assembly GCF_021461395.2 of Schistocerca americana. Classification (NCBI taxonomy): domain Eukaryota; kingdom Metazoa; phylum Arthropoda; class Insecta; order Orthoptera; family Acrididae; genus Schistocerca; species Schistocerca americana. The sequence continues at coordinate 210,038,292 of NC_060119.1, forward strand.
GACATGTAGAATAACATTTCACCACCAGGAATGGGTCAGGGGAAAACACATCGGCACTTCTGGTTAGACAGACAGGGGACCTCAGCGGAAATATAGTAGACAGAGCAGCTAGACAGGATCACATCATCTTTGTTATGTGATGAAATAAACTGTATTGTTAATGTAGCGATGCTTACCAAGATCTTTTACAAACCAGTCTTATACTACAACAAACTTGTTAAGGAAGCATGGCAGAGTGAGAAATCTCTGACTGTGTCATAATAGAGAGGCCCAGGCAGTCATGACAAATGACATTGGGTGAACATTACCCACTACTCCACTCCATAAATACCACTGCATTTTAGCTCGTAAGGCAGTTGGTCAGACAGATCAATGGCATATATAACGTTCGCATTCAATTCACTGATTGCAGCAAAGTGACGCCTGATAGCAGTCCATTGAAGATTTCCTGCACATTACTGAGGAACGACAGCCAACTGAGAGGGATGGTTACCTCACCATAATCACCAGTTCCAGCATTAAACACCAAAGTCTGCCATCGTCACAGATGGCTAGACCTGGAAGCCTTCCCTATCATCCCAGTTCAGGACACCAGCATTCCTGGTACTTTGGCATATGGGCCGGGGCCTACATGATTGGCAGACCAGATCATCGTAATGCACAGCTATATGTAAACTGTCATCATGGTTGAAAAGATAAAGAAGAACAATGGGGGTGGGAGGGGACAGAGCACCCGCCAGATCGGCGTGTAAATGTCCAACACAGCGTCGCCTTCACTCACAGCTGCAAAAATCAGGCTGCAGCCAGTGTCGAGGCCACTGCAGGCGGCAACCAGCATAGTAGCAACGGGCAAGGAGTGGGTGTGTGGCGTCAGCTACCTTGAGCGGACTGAAGGCCACTTACAACGCGATTCCCCACGAGGCATCGACAGCTGATGTCGACATCAAGTCAAGACACAACTTGCAACCTACGGAAATAAATAATTAATTCTGAATCTCTTTCCACTGCACCTACTGGCGACAACAGGTCACTACCATCCTGAAGAAAACTGGCAAGGAACGCATTGGGAGAGTGCCTCTTGATTTAGAGCCATCTCTATTTCCGCCCTCCCAACAGTCGCCTCTTGCACACCGTTATCCAGGCGAAAAGTTGCTCAAAACATGCATTGTGCCATGTACACAGTTCAGTGGCAGTATTACGCAATGGGGAAATTTACCTGTGCTTTCATGGGACCTGTGGCAGTAATCAAAAGCACTATGACAGCTGTAAACTACGTAAACATTACTGCAGACCACTTGTATCCCTATTGACACAGTCAACATGGGTTTAGAAAACATCGTTCCTGTGAAACACAACAAGCTCTTTATTCACATGAACTGCTGAGTGCTATTGACAAGGGACTTCAGACCGATTCCGTATTTCTGGATTTCCAGAAGGCTTTTGACACTGTACCACACAAGCAGCTCATAGTGAAATTGCGTGCTTATGGAATATCATCCCACTTATGTGACTGGATTTGTGATTTCCTGTCAGAGAGGTCACAGTTCGTTGTAATTGACGGAAAGTCATCGAGTAACAGAAGAAATATAGAACTTAATTGACGAAAGGAGAAAATATAAAAATGCAGTAAATGAAGCAGGCAAAAAGGAATACAGACGTCTCAAAAATGAGATCGACAGGAAGTGCAAAATGGCTAAGCAGGGGTGGCTAGAGGACAAATGTAAGGATGTAGAGGCTTATCTCACTAGGGGTAAGATAGATACTGCCTACAGGAAAATTAATGAGACCTTTGGAGAAAAGAGAGCCACCTGTATGAATATCAAGAGCTGAGATGGAAACCCAGTTCTAGGCAAAGAAGGGAAAGCAGAAAGGTGGAAGGAGTATATAGAAGGTCTATACAAGGGCGATGTACTTGAGGACAATATTATGGAAATGGAAGAGGATGTAGATGAAGATGAAATGGGAGATACGATACTGCGTGAAGAGTTTGACAGAGCACTGAAAGACTTGAGTCGAAACAAGGCCCCGGGAGTAGACAACATTCCATTAGAACTACTGATGGCCTTGGGAGAGCCAGTCCCGATAAAACTTTACCATCTGGTGAGCAAGATGTATGAGACAGGCGAAATACCCTCAGACTTCAAGAAGAATATAATAATTCCAATCCCAAACACAGCAGGTGTTGACAGATGTGAAAATTACCGAACTATCAATTTAATAAGCCACAGTTGCAAAATACTAACGCGAATTCTTTACAGACGAATGGAAAAACTGGTAGAAGCCGACCTCAGGGAAGATCAGTTTGGATTCTGTAGAAATATTGGAACACGTGAAGCAATACTGACCTTACGACTTATCTTAGAAGAAAGATTAAGAAAAGGCAAACCTACGTTTCTAGCATTTGTAGACTTAGAGAAAGCTTTTGACAATGTTGACTGGAATACTCTCTTTCAAATTCTAAAGGTAGCAGGGGTAAAATACAGGGAGTAAAAGGCTATTTACAATTTGTACAGAAACCAGATGGCAGTTATAAGAGTGGAGGGGCATGAAAGGGAAGCAGTGGTTGGGAAGGGCGTGAGACAGGGTTGTAGCCTCTCCCCGATGTTATTCAATCTGTATATTGAGCAAGCAGTAAAGGAAACAAAAGAAAAATTCGGAGTAGGTATTAAAATCCATGAAAAGGAAATAAAAACTTTGAGGTTCGCCGATGACATTGTAATTCTATCAGAGACAGCAAAGGACTTGGAAGAGCAGTTGAACGAAATGGACAGTGTCTTGAAAGGAGGATATAAGATGAACATCAACAAAAGCAAAACGAGGATAATGGAATGTAGTCGAATTAAGTCAGGTGATGCTGAGGGGATTAGATTACGAAATGAGACACTTAAAGTAGTAAGGAGTTTTGCTATTTGGGGAGCAAAATAACTGATGATGGTCGAAGTAGAGAGGATATAAAATGTCGACTGGCAATGGCAAGGAAAGCGTTTCTGAAGAAGAGAAATTTGATAACATCGAGTATAGATTTAAGTGTCAGGAAGTCGTTTCTGAAAGTATTTGTATGGAGTTTAGCCATGTATGGAAGTGAAACATGGACGATAAATAGTTTGGACAAGAAGAGAATAGAAGCTTTCGAAATGTGGTGCTACAGAAGAATGCTGAAGATTAGATGGGTAGATCATATAACTAATGATGAAGTATTGAATAGAATTGGGGAGAAGAGGAGTATGTGGCACAACTTGACAAAAAGAAGGGACCGGTTAGTAGGACATGTTCTGAGGCATCAAGGGATCACAAATTTAGCATTGGAGGGCAGTGTGGAGGGTAAAAATCGTAGAGGGAGACCAAGAGATGAATACACTAAGCAAATTCAGAAGGATGTGGGTTGCGGTAAGTACTGGGAGATGAAGAAGCTTGCACAGGATAGGGTAGCATGGAGAGCTGCATCAAACCAGTCTCAGGACTGAAGACCACAATAACAACAACATCGAGTAAAACAGAAATGATTTCTAGCGTTCCCCAAGGTAGTGTTATAGACCCTTTGCTGTTCCTTATCTATATAAACGGTTTTGGAGACAATCTGAGCAGCAGTCTTCGGTTTTTTGCAGATGATGCTGTCTTTTATCGACTAATGAAGTCATCAGAAGATCAAAACAAACTGCAAAACGATTTAGAAGAAATATCGGAATGGTGCGAAAAGTGGCAGCTGCCCTCAAACAACGAAAAGTGTGAGGTCATCCACATGAGTGCTAAAAGGAACGTGTTAAACTTCGGTTACACGATAAATCAGACTAATCTAAAAGCCGTAAATTCAACTAAATGCCTACGTATTACAATTACAAACAATTTAAATTGGAAGGAACACACAGAAAAAGTTGTGGGGAAGGCTAACCAAACGCTGCGTTTTATTGGCAGGACACTTAGAAGATGTAACAGACCTACTAAGGAGACTGCCTACATTACGCTTGTCCGCCTACTTTTAGAATACTGTTGCGCGGCGTGGGATCCTTACCAGATAGGACTGAAGGAGTACATCAAAAAAGTTCAAAGAAATGCAGCACGTTTTGTATTATCGCGAAATATGGGAGAGTGTGTCACAGAAATGGTACAGGATTTGGGCTGGACATCATTAAAAGAAAGGCGGTTTTCGTTATGACAGAATCTTCTCACGAAATTCCAATCACCAACTTTTTCCTCCAAATGCGAAAATATTTTGTTGACACCGACCTACATAGGGAGGAACGATCACCAAGATAAAATAAGGGAAATCAGAGCTCGTACGGAAGATATAGCTGTTCATTCTTCCCGCGCGCTATACGAGATTGGAATGGTTCAAATGGCTCTGAGCACTATGGGACTTAACATCTATGTCATCAGTCCCCTAGAACTTAGAACTACTTAAACCTAACTAACCTAAGGACATCACACAACACCCAGTCATCACGAGGCAGAGAAAATCCCTGACAACGCCGGGAATCGAACCCGGGAACCCGGGTGTGGGAAGCGAGAACGCTACCGCACGACCACGAGCTGCAGACGAGATTGGAATAATAGAGAATTGTGAAGGTGGTTCGATGAACCCTTTGCCAGACACTTAAATGTGGTTTGCAGAGTATCCATGCAGATGTAGATGTAGATACTATATGTCTGCTCCTTCTAGCAGAACATCTACCAATTCACAAGAATCGTGCTACACTTGTCGAGGAATATCACAGCGAACTGTCATTTATGTCCGGGCCATCAAATTCGCCTGATCTGAACTGACAGACTGGGACACTATCCGGCCCCGACTTCATATCCACAAATTATCAGCTCTTAATTTATAGACTTGTGTGATCTGAGCATATATATATGGTGCCACACCAATCCAGAAACCTACCAAGGAATTTTCGAATCCAAGCCATGCTGAATCACTGCTGTATTGCATCCAAAGGTGGAACAACTTACTAGAAAGCATGTGTACATGTTGTTTTCATGCATCATGTATCTGTTCTAGGCAGTCTTCTGAGGATTTCATTGTTCCACTGGATTTCTTTCCGCACCCACCACTTACAAAATTATAGTTACCCCACTCGAGTTTTGTATGATTAATGTCTCCTTGAATTCTGATATAATGATTTAGGAATATACACAAGAGCATGCTGAGAGTTTCCTACAAGTATATGGTTACATGTTGGGATGAATCTGGTCGTCGATTGAAAGATCATCCTTTATACTGAGTCTTGCCCAAAGAATTTCACATGTAGCTTCTCTATCTTCTACAGTGGACGTGAATTTTTTTCTATTATGAGAATTACATGGCCTCCATTTCCCAATAGCCTTTCAATGCAGACTTAGATTTAACGCAAAGTTTTCACTGTTGTGAAATTTGAGTTTAAGCCAGAGATCTATGTTTAATACTATGTGTGTTCCTTTGCCTTTTATGACTGCTCCTAACTCTGGCACTTTGTGCGAATGTTTGAGCAGTTGATATCCAGATTTTTGATAGCCTTGTCTATGGTTGGCAGAGAGAGAGGTGGGGCTGTGTGTTTCTTTGTCTCTTATTAACACTTTGGGGTCTCATACAGGTATAATTGTATGTAGCTGATGAACATTCGTCTAATATAGAAAAATCTTTATGTGCAACCCATATCTTTAATACAGTGCATTCCTGTGACACTTAGGTGAACCCCACAGTTCTCAACCCTATGAAGTCTATGATGTCACAACTTAAATTATCGCAGGTTCTTCTAAATTTTTGCTTCTAGCCTTACATTTGACTCATAACCATCAGGCCATGATCAGTCCTGACAATAGTTCTGGAGAGTGGCTGCTTTGCTGATTTCTACGAACAAGGCAGGTCTCCTCAACCTTATGTGCCAGTCGCTGGGATGATCAGTTTATAACCTCAAAGGCCAAATGACAGACACACTTCGTTCCAACTTGTATCACAATATGCAGCTGATTGCAACATGCTCCCTCAATGGTCTCCAGAACAATCGCTTCAGCAAATTAACAGAGGTATACAGGCATACACACTGAGTTCATAAAGTGATCTTCCCCATACCTTGCTGAAATCACAGACAAAAACACAACAGAAGTTTTGGAAATGTTATGCTACAGAAGAATGCTCAAGGTTAGATTGGTAGGTGGGCAACGAATGCAGAAGCACAGAATAGGGTATTTCACTGTTTTCAGGAAATTGTCTTAAATGATTAATTATGTCATGTTATGCACCTAACATGCAGTTTTTACATTTGAATTTCAGCATTCTTCTATAATAACGAAAATGAAATTCAAATAATTTGAAAGCCAGCTAAAAGGCCCCATTCGAGTCATGGGATGCATGTGATGTCACAGGCTAGCTCACTGCTCCTACTGTCGTAATGTTAATTCACAGTGATGTCTTGTTTTGGATTTTACGTTTCTAAAAATAGGTTTCAAACGGTTTCAGTGCCATACCGTAGAATTACATTTATAAAAACTCCTGGATAGCTGTTTTTGAGTGTTCCATGGAATGAGAACACGTGTAAAATGTGGAAGCACTGTATCAGCAAACTGCCATCACGTAGATGCACAAGTTCACTAACTTAATTAAAAATATGTTGCACTGTGAAGTTAACATTAATTTAGCTCCGAGATATGCTCTCCCATTGTTACAACGAAAGATAGCGTCATCCAACAAAATTAAACTCCTAGCGAAAGCTGTCGTGGCTTGCCCTCTGTAATAAAAAATCAACTTGAACAGATGTCTTGTGACGTCTGCCCAGATCTAACGCAACGAAGTATACCGAACAAAATGCAAAAAAAAGTTGTTAGAGTGTAAGACTGTCGAATTTTACAAGATAACATCCATAGATCACTAGTTAGAATCTATTCCAAACGAACATTTTACCTTATTTGTAAAACGACTCGACAGTCCTCTCACATGCAAAGCAAATCACAACTACAAAATTTCACCACACCACTCAGAAACAGAATATTATTGTATTTTTCTTGCTGTTTATATGCGCTTGTACTTGCAGTCGCTGTTTACTCACATCATATTCAAAAAAATGTTTTCTAGTTAATGTGACCATGCACTCTTTACTTTACTAGAAATAATGTTTTTATATTCACACTGTCCAGATAGGTTCCTTAGTGTTTAAACTTTTGCAGTTTCAACATCCTGCATAATGATGAAGTAACATTAGTTTGCATTCACAAACATCACAGGCCTTACATTTGTGTCACCTACATATTGGACACGCTTCAAATCTCTCTGCATAACATCATTGTCCTACTACTCGTTGTACTTCGGCGTATGGAATATCTCCAGATCTAGCAATGCTTTCCAAAAAAGTGAATTGTTTGTTCGCAAAGTAAATGCCATTTATCTTCTGTTGACCGATTCTCAGAGTAAGACAAATGTGAAGCTTTAAATAAGACATACCACAATAGAAACAATTACTACAATCAGTTCTTGCTTACAATATTTTCGTATTTCGTGTAAAAGTTTTAAAATGTATTACCCTTCCAGGGTTGCAACATGTGACCTTATCCTATGTAGTTATAGAGGCTATCCGTGGCATCACCGAATCACTGGTGGCTGACATGTTCGTGCTGAGTGTCTTCTATAGGCGAAATCAGCACTAAGTTTTGCTAAGAATAATTTTATTGTGCTATGAATCGTACTGATAATCGACTATTTAGTTATAAGACAAAGATTCATTTGCAACAGTTCTACAATTACTTTCTCTTGAGCAAGTTTAATGATGTTGCTGGGAGGTGGGAAAATAATGTCAGTTGTTGCACATATCGCCTCTCTAAATGGGGGAGCATAAACACATCAACTTTTGCAAGGCTTCAGCTGTCAGCATTCACAGAATTCCTTTCTTTTTTTTGTCACTTAAAAGTTGTAATTGCGTTTTCCAGCACTGAACAAGTAAACTTTGCAGAGTATGTACATAAAAAATTCGTAACTTCGACTAACACTTGTATAGCTTCGTCTTACTTCTGGCTTGACATATCACCAGAGAATCAACCGATAACAGTATGTTTTCGGTTACATGATCAGATCTTGACATTTAATGATTTTTAAGCTTTAATTACTTAAGAGTGACACATATTTTGTGAAAATATTGACCATAAATGATGTTTAAATGTTATAATCAATCAGAATAACAAAAACCCAAACCATATTTTTAACATAGGAAAAGAGCCTATTGAATAGGGGGGGGGGGGAAATAAATTTATTGTCTATCTTGACTACAAGAAGGGATCAGCTGATAGGACATATCTTGAGGCATCAATGAATAATTAATTTGTTTATAGAGAGAATTGTGAGGGATGGTTAAAATTGTAAAGGGGGAAGGGAACGGTTGACAACATTCAGCAGCTTCAAGTAGATGTAAAATGCAATAGTTACACAAAGATGAAGAGACTTGAACAGTACAGACTAATGTTTAGAGCTAACCATAGGTCTTTTGACTGAATATCACAACTGCAAAAAGAAAGTAACTAATATCAACAGGAATACACAACGATTTAGAAAAGAAGTCATAGACAAAAAAATATTGCGATGCTGTGTAAGACGTATTTTCTGGAAATTCCTTAGCACAGTTAGTGAATTAGAAAATATGTAATGGAAAGTAAATCGGTCTGATTGCAATGAGCAGTCACAAATTTTTAGATTCAGTGAAACCAAACACACAAATAGTGACCATTAGGTTATCATAGCATCATGAAGCACTTGTACTGAATTAAACGTTTATAATGGTAGAAAGATATTTCTGCTTAACAAGATATGCAAGAAGATCATTAGAATATACTGGAACAATTAGATTTTGAGATGTGAATGTGGAGGTTCAGTGGCTGATACTCACATGTGTTGTAGATCATGTGCTACATAACTTGGTTCTTTGGAAACCATTAGGTTATCATAGCATCATGAAGCACTTGTACTGAATTAAACGTATATAATGGTAGAAAGATATTTCTGCTTAACAAGATATGCAAGAAGATCATTAGAGTATACTGGAACACTTAGATTTTGAGATGTGAACGTGGAGGTTCAGTGGCTGATACTCACATGTGTTGTAGATCATGTGCTACATAACTTGGTTCTTTGGAAAATAGTGAGGTTTGGGAAGAATCAAACAATGTCCAATAATATTATTACGAAAATTCAACGAAAACAGAGAGTAATACACAACAAACTGAAATGAATCTGAACCCTTTCTGCAAACAGAAGCTAACTTAAGTCAAAACAAGCCAAAAAACATATACCAGAATTATTCAGTGAATTCTAAAGCAAGATCTTACCTACTGAGTTGTCAAAAATTGTGTACACAATTTTGATGCTATAAAAAAATTGTCCATTGAACTGAGTTGTTGCTAAGATTACAGAAGGCAACTTTCAGAGGTAATGTGGGGATCAAAACAAGAAAAAATTCTAGTAAACATGGGTTCTAAAATGCATACTTTAAGAGTTGTGAGCATTTGCTCCTTTTCGCTACTGTGTAACAGATCTCTACTATTGAAGATGTGACTATCACTCTTAAGGTATGTGCTTTAGAGCGTATATTTACTGGCCATTTTTGTCTTGTTTTTGTCCATATTACCTGCTCCAAAATCATGGATGAAAGAAAACGTAGAGATATCCACTATTCTCAGCATCGAGTTTGTAAATACCCTACAATGGAAGAAACGCGAGTACTTTCTGGTGCACTGTTTTTAATCAACATAAATACAGGGAATCGTGCAAACTGCAGTGTACTGTCAGCATCCAGTGGCACTTGTATGGCTATCGTCCGTTAATTTTTCAGTTTCAAACGTTTCCATTTTTATTTTAGAGCAAGTACCTTTGACAATATAGAAACAAAAACAGAACAAATATCTACAGATAAATTGGCACCTTTCCCTGAGCCTTACCGACAAATTTGTAAATAACTATTGCTCACAATAATGTCAGCAAATTTGTTACAATTGATGGAGTGCTGCAGGTCTTTAGAGACCATTGTAGATTTGTATATTATATTCCAAATAAGCTTACAAATTGTGGTATGCCCGTAGTGATACAATGATATACCCTAAATTTAAAATTGCACTGTGGCAGATAACTGGACCATACCTAAAACCAAATAAACATGACGTTGTTGAAAGGCTGATAACTTCCACTGAGATCACAAATAGAAATGTTGCGACTAGTAACTAGTACACCAGACAAAGACTAGCACAGAATCTGCTGGATAAAAAGGAGCACGGCAAGTTTATCAGTCTGTCATCTTCCTTTCTTACTGGTTGATTATTAGTTTTCCACATTTCTTTTTGTATAGTAGTGACAGAAGCTGTTTTCAAAACATTGTGCTTCCGATTATGACTTTTCGCGTGTACTGAACGCTTTGGATTTCATTGTAAATATATTGCTCATATTGTGATTGTGTTCTGCTGGCACCAGTAATTTTGGGTTGGGTAAATGATTCCATGTCTGCTTTTGTTTCATATCAAACAAAATTGCTTTCGATACATGGTGTTCTGTGGTCTTGTGTGTATGTGTTATTGCTCACAAACCTGTGTTTGAACTGCTCGATTTAAGTCTAATGTAAGTATATTGCATTCATTCTATTTTGTATTTGTTGGGCTCTGTTTGCCATACTTTCTCGCATCTAATGGAGAACTCCACGTTAGCAGGTTTTGACAGTATTGGTATTCAACTTTGTTTCACCTTGTCATGAAATTATATATTTCTGCTTTGAGTGGTGTCAAGGCCGCCCATATCAGGGGCAAAGGGGGAGGGGGAAGCAGCCCCCTCCTAGCTCATAGGGAAAGGCAAAAATAGGTGTTTTTCTTTGAGGAAAATGGTTGAAACGTCGGTATTATGCAGGTTTTTAATATGGTCTGAAGTGGAACTTTCTTATAGCTACCTGCAAGTCGCCATTCATCTTCCAAAATATTAAAAATACTCCATTCCTCATGGTCTACCCTCTCTCTATAAACTACCATACACATCCCTTAAATGGTGTTGCTTCATGCCACTGAATGCCATGCATTTCACAGTGGTTTGCAGTGTATAGATGTAGCTGCAGATGAGTATGCTTTGCAGCCATGGTGGCTAGAGTATTCTTCCTTGTAAATGCTAAAAATGGGACAGTAGTTAAGCAAATGTTTTCGCAGGTACTGCAAACAGTACATTTTAGCAGAAGCCAATGAATATTTCGGTGGTTTCTATTAAATGCGAGGGTACTGAAGACGGATGGAACAAAAATTACGTAGAATACTAGCAATATACTTGCAATGCACTTAAATCAAGCAGTTCACAAATGGATTAATAAGTAATAATAAACAGGCATCAGTCCGCTGAATACCATGCGATGAACCCAGCTTCTGTTTGATATGAAACAAAAACGAATATGGAATCATTTACCTCGCCCATTATTTTGGATGAGAGCAAACATTAAGCAGAATTCCAGCAAGATACTTACAATGCAATTCAAAGAGTGCAATACACACAAAACGGTCATAGTCAGGAACATAATTTCCAGTTGTAACAGCCACATATTCGAAATTTACAGTACTTAGTTTTACAAATAAATAAACATTACTATCAGACACACATATGCAGTATAAACGGAAAAATATTATCATCTAGTATTCATATTTCACAAAGCAAGAATGCAGATTATCTTGCCATATTTTCTCGATTTCGAAGTTCACTGGCAGGCCACTTGGATCGCTACTGTCCATCTCTGTTTCCATACCATAACATGGACCTTGCAATTTGAGAAAAAGAGGAAGTGTGTTGCTCCCTTCTACAGTGCTTGGTACAGATTAAACTGACGTTGAAGGTGGAAAATCCGCAGTCAGCTTAGACTACAACGAAGGGAGGAGTGGATACTTTGAATCAGATGTTTGTATCATGTATAACAGCCAGAATAACTAGATCATGGCTGCTCCCGTTATTCTACCAACGTCTTTGTATCGTAGGACTTAATTCGATCGTCATCTTTGGACACAACAGCCCAGATAATAAAGACAGGCAATGGCTGTTTCAAAAAAATACATGACTAAATCTTATAAATACTCATCCAAAATAAACAGCAAAACTAAACAATCTTTCGAAAGATGTACAAATGCTTCTAGAAAGATTCAGAAAAGGGGGAACAGTTCATGGCCAATGCAAAGCTGGATATATCACGTATAAGGATGCCAAAGAAATATTAGAAGAAAGACATTGTGCAACAGTTGTGGAAACATGTCTACAAAAACCATTCAGTTCAGAACATTACAAGTATGCCCTGTGACAGTAATGACCAGCAGACGGAAATTTGTTCTGATTGAAGATATTTATTGATGTAACAATTTTACTTATTTTTAACTCAAATAAATAATTAACGCAATCACAAGCTGTTTTATTTTAGTTTTTATCGTTTGGTTCGCCTAAAAACGATAATTATGTGAAGTAGACATTATGATGTAAATGCTATGGCGCACTCACTCATGTGAAATCAGGGGTCACGCCCACTGGAGAATTAAAGGTAAATCATTTTTAAATGTAGTGCTTGTAAAAAGACAAAGGGATTGTTTGACTATGCGCTCAGAGATCAGTCACTTAGAATCTAGAAGTTTATGTCTGCAGTGATTTAAGATGGAATGAAAGCAAAAATTTAACTATAGGGAAGGATATGTCAAAATCATATTTATCATTGGACATCCAGAAAAAGAGAAGTAAATGCATAAAATACGTCACTTTGAAAATACTTGTTCAAAAAGAAAAAAAATGAGCATATGGCATTGTAGGCCGGAAGGCCCCTTTTGGGAAAGTTCGGCCACCAAGTGCAAGTCTTATTTCATTCAACACCATATTTCTTGGGTATTATTTGCCGCTGTTGGAGCCTTACCAAGTTTCATTAACCCAAGAGACAGGACAAGTTCAGATAAAAATTGTACTATTCATCACGGACTTGAAGGTGCCACAGAAATGTTCAAAGAATTACAATGGGAGACATTACAAGAGAGAAACTTTTGAATAGGCTTTCAAGGGCCAGCATTGCCAAATTAGTGAAGAAACTAATTACTTCCTGCAACATATATCTCATATAACGGCGCGACATTGAAATTAGAGAAATTTTGGCTCTTGCAGAAGGGTAACAAAGTCTTTCTTCTTTTGTACTACCTATGAGCAGAACACGAAACATATAAAATTACACAATATTAGTAAATAATGAAATAACACTTTTGTGGTTATGACTACTTGGTTATAAAAACTATGTTAAAACAATGCATCAATCTTTTATCTGTTAAATAAGTCTGTAATAATGTGAACATGGCATGTCAAATATTATTGTGAATAGATGAACTAGTCAACACTATGTGTCCTCTGTTACATACTGTACAGTGCCTTGTGGACTGTAGATATGTATGTAGATAAATATGTTAATAACACTGGTTGCTAATGTTTTCACTTTAGTGACACAGAACGTGAAAAAGTGTGAAATAAGAGACACTTAATGTGTAAAAATGATGTTTTAATACTATATTTTCCATATCTACTTCACCATGGAACTTATTTAGGACATGAGGAGCACAGCCAAGCATTCTCCTCACATCTGTTGTTGCTCTATGTTTTGCTGCAACAGAGTATGCCGTTCCTGTTTCGAGGAACTCTGCAATTGCTAATCAGGCACGGCTCTTCATGATACAAGTCGCGTAGCCACTGGGTTCCTAAGACTAATTCCACTCAATAAGATCTTTCGACTCATGGTATTAGCACCTCCAAATGTAAGAAGACTTGTAGCACCTGCGATTAAAAGGAAGAAGCAAAAAACAGATCGAAGGCATCCATTGTTTGGATCTCTTGTGTGTCCATTACGACTATATCCAGGAAAAGTTTCTTCCTAACAACAGCACCAATTCCAGCTTCAGCAGAAGCCCACCAAACTGAGATGTGGAGACCAAATTCCACTGGAGGATTATGGGCCAAAAAGAGAAGCTGCCATCAGGTTGTCATCTCGAATACAGGACTTGGAAGACACTAAACAGATTGATAAAAGGAGAGACAAAATGCAAAATGAATTTGAAGTGCATTATCAATGATGACATGTTTTGTGCATATGGTAAATATGGGGAAATGTTGGACACCTGTTGGTTTCTAGTAATCTAAGCAAATGCTATGTCATGGAAGAGCTGTTTGCAATGAATGACCATGCTATTCTTACTGCTGAACACTGTACTTCCAAAGTGTGGAATTATCTCAATCATTAATATTAGAGTATAGATTTAGGATTAAATACTGTTCTTTGGACTTGTATAAAGAAAAACTGGAGTCACATAGCTGTGTCTCCATCAGGTGAAGAAGAGTGATACATACTGCTTTATGCATTATCTTTTCTACTCTATCAGTGAAACTGTTCGCTTCTTGCTCCAATTCAAATAATAATCTACCTTACGCCTCCTGACCAGTCCTGTCAGTCTATAATGGCTATTTCTTAGCACTGTATTATGTTGCTGTACTTACTAGAAACAGAAATACACAAACGTCTGAATAGTATATCCCATGCAAACATCTATTACTGTTCCAGTTTCTATCACGCCAGACAGATCGATTTATTACAGCACCACAGGAAATTGGTGGGAAACAAAGTTATTCTTGCTACCCAAGATGGAATGCATAGACATCACAATCCTTCTCTCGCTGTAATACGTAATTTCGGAATAACGGGTAGTGCCTGCATGTTGAATCAAGAATATTTGAGCACTACAGAGGCAAAAGGAGATTTTTTTTATTTGCACTAAATATGACGTTATAGTTAACTTTGTACTAAATATGACGCTATAGTTAACTCAGACGTTCGACTTATTGACTACCTGGAATAGATTTTATATGTAGTCTACGAAAGACACCACAGGGAAACGGGATGAGTTATTCTGATCATAGTGTGAACTTTAATTCGCCAAGTGAACAGCCAGCAAAGTAAAATGTGACCTAATTCGTTCGTAGTGTTATTAATTAGCAGGATTACAGACAATAAAATTTTCTTTACATTTCGCAATTGACTTTGTAATCACTTGGGTATGATGATGTGCAACAGTTTCTTATTAGAAACACGAAGTAATTATTAATGACCCACATGTATTTATTTGTGTCAGAGAAGAGAAACTTAATTTCATTGGTCAAGGCAGACGGGCGAAGGCTTATAATAAAATTGTGGCTAGTGTTGCTAAAGCAAGCAATCATTTGCAATTTAAGGTAAATTGGTTTCCGAGAAAGAAATGGCAAGAATCTCAAAGATGCTTTGCTGTATTTAGACTGGCTTGGCAATTAAATACTTTCGTCCTGTGGCCAAGCATAACTTAGAAAACTCAGACAATACATATGAACTTTTTGTATAGATTTCCAAGCAGCCAGCATTGCTATAAGAGAGTTTTGGAAAAAGGCCATTAGGTTAACACTGTTATATTCTAGCAGAACTTACAGAGAGCAATTATGTTACAGAACTATCTTACCTTTAGAACGCAGAATTCCAATCTTTAACATTTCTTGTGATATATTATAACACAATCATAAGAACAACGAAAACATTCGATGTTCTTTTATTCTTTGATTCTGTTTTGTGCATTCATAGGAACTTTCGTGCAGCATCATTTATCGGAGCATCAGAGGGCTATTTAGAATTAGTGGAATGGCATCGGTTTTCTTTCCATAACGAGAAGAATGTTTCAGTACTATAAGAACTGAAAGTTGTTATTTTTGTGTTAAAACGAATGCAATAGAGACCTGTATCTTCGATCTACACAAAATGTTCTGTATTTACTATTTAGGACAGACAGATTTTGTTTCCACAGATGTGTTAAATGATCTATGAGCGTGGCTCAAAGATACTACTTGTTCGGTTCACCCATTTCCGTTTACGCCGCATGGGTAGTGTGTGTGGCGGATGAGAGGTTGGAGAGAAAAATAAGTGTACTTGGTGACAATAATTATATAGGTAAGATTTGTATGGAAATTTATATTATTACGATGTGTAGTGTATTTGGATGTATTAACTATTGTGCTTCATTGTGAGCGGATTATTGTTCACGTGGTTTCTTCATAACATACTGCGTGCGTTCCAGAATCGTCAATTAAGCTCATGTTGAATATGTTGTGTGTTGCAGTATTGTATAGTAGTGAAACTCTTTAAAGTGCTGTGGAAACGTTGGAGACAAAGTGCTGCTTTAGTCGCACTGGATGTACAGTTTTGAGGCCTTGCGCGTTAAGATCATTTGTAAATTCAGTAATTTATTTCCAGATAATGGCGATTCGACCAGTGTATAGACCAACTATTGTCAAGAAGAGGACGAAACACTTCATTCGTCATCAGAGCGATCGCTACAAGAAGCTTAAGGTAAAGTGGTGTGTGTGTACCTTTTATTGTCGTTCTGAATTACAACTTATACGTTCTTTTGAAATTGTTTGTCGAGCAAGAAGTTCAGGTAACTTTTCCTTCAGTGTTTGTCTTATTATTAACGTGATGTAATTAGAAATTAGCAAATTTTCGTTTTACATTGATTTTTAAAATGCTTTCTAACGATTTAGCATATTCTTACACCATCAAAAGATACGCACCCCTTAGGGTTACATGTTCCTAATTGTCAACAAAGCTAGAGTGCATGGTAATGCAATAAGCTAAGCAAATAACACGTTCGGTCAGTGCAAACTCGCTGTTGGTAATTAATCTCCATACACTTCTGAGAGGGTGAACCTGCATTGTGGTCCGTGTAGTAGTCATTGATCAATTTCTTGTTTGCAAGGGTTGGCTTACCCAGATGCATTAGTATCATAGTCCATCACCATTAAGGTTTAGCTATTGAATAATGAAATAGCTTCCAGAGCTTTAAAATAGAACTAGATTGTTTTTAACACTCTGATTAAGGTGTGTGTGTGTGTGTGTGTGTGTGTGTGTGTATTTCTTGGTGTAGTGGCGTTCATAATACTGTTGTGGCTTTGATCAATGTTATCTACTTTTTTTTTTTTTTTTTTTTTTTTTTAAATGAGGAATTTTTGCTAGCTTTATCTGTATTATATTTAGAGGTCTAGGTGAGGTAGCTTAAGAGCTGATGAACATGACATAATAATGACTTCTTTTGTGGAAAATATGTTGTTTGTTATATAGCTCTGGTGCTAGAAAGTTTTCAGTGGAATATAAAAGATCATGTTATAGATAACTTGCTTCGTAGTTGAACTGAGTGATCAGTAGGTCTATAATTAGGGTCAATTCCAGTATGTTGTTTCCAATTATCAACTTCGATCCATGATGTTGTGAGTTTATGATAGGAAGGATGTAAGCAGCCTGTTATTGATTGTTGCCTCTGTTTGTCTTAGTTACTCCACTGTTTATTATGCATATTGTGTTTTCCAGGTGTTCGGTTAAGCAGGAACCTAAGAGAACAGCTGAAATTGCTTGAAATGACATAGGCAGCAGTCATCTTAATGATCTCGGTTCTTGCAAATATTTTTCAGTTTTCCTCTCTGAATTTCTTTTCACGATTTATTGTTTTGGTATCACACTGTCTACTTTAACTTTGTAGCTCAATTCAAGCTGTCAGTTCATTATTTCAGGTGATTTTTCCATGAGGTGTGTAATGTGATCTGTTTTAGGATTTTTTATTGCTCTGTGTAATTGAAGTATGTAGCTCATGTCCAGTGATTGACTCCATGTTTTGTGATTTTTGGCTGTAGCTTGTTTCTTATATATTCCTATTGGGCCTACTGTGATTCTGAGGTTCTTACAGCATGTTAGTTTCTCCCTGACTGGAACTCCATTTTCCCACAGTACTCCTGCTGATTTATACTGTTATTGTTAAGAATTTTGTGATCACATTTCAATCACCATGGACATGTTTATAATTATTGGTCACTATTTTGATGTCTTATGTATTACGCCTTTGGGTCCGGTACAACATCATTGGTCAAACCTGACGGATGGAACTGAATGCTAGAATTTATCCTAAAAACAGCCGTCAACATTCCACAAGCTTTGTCTGTATTCTGGAGTTACCTCTGTCCACATAGTTATTAATGTTTACAGTCTTCTCTACGTGCCCTTCAACCACTCATTGTTTTCCAGTTATAACCCCCCTCTGTAAAATTCTGTCCCTGCTGTATGCACTCTGAAAATGGCCAATACCCCCTTATAATGGTGATGGTGTAGATACTTTGACATTCCAGATGTGCATAATTGTATAACATAGTGCCCGAGTGGTTGCATATTGCTGATAGATTGGTGATTTGTTGATAATTTTACTAGTCAGAGCTGTCAGGTTAAATCATATTCTTCACTAACATTGCAGTCTACGGTGACTTCAGTTGAAAGTGATTTGTTGTATCGTTAACTGTACAATTATTTTTGGTAGTAGCTAGTTTTGTAATGGAAAAAAAGGTATTCATATGATGTAGGCTGTAGATTGAAAGTAATAGTATATACAGAATAATATGGAAACAGCAGCTGAGTGGCATTATGGCTGTCCACCAACAGAAAGAAACATTTACATTTGGTTGATTAGCAAAGAAGAACAGAAAATAGGAAGACTAAATGTGCAAATGGATGATTGAATGCAAAATGACCCTAACCAGGTGATGACATACTGAACTGGATTAAGGGACATTGTCAAAATGGCAGTGGAATTAATACAAAAATTATTAGAATAGGTGCTTGTAAGCATGTGCTATAGTGGCGACTTTTAAAGGTGGAGTTGGTTGGCGCTACAAGTTTATGAAGTGTCATGTACTTTGCATTTGAACCAAAACCAAAATATCTCAGAAAATGCCACAATGGTATGAAGAGAAAAATATTATCTTTCCATCACTTTCATTATTCAACATTGAAAGAAAACCAGTCTGTAACTAAGGCAAATAGCAAATACGGACAAAACATCTCTGGCGTTTGTTGTCGAGTAACAGAACTGTAGCTATGAAAGGTGTTAAAACTGTAACTATAAAAACAAGTGCACATGAAGGAATGCACGATACTGGTGTCCTTTCGTGTTGTGCTGACGTTACTTAACTTAGTCTAGTGATAATTTTGAAATGCAAAACAATGCCGAAACCTTCTGGCATACTGCCAGGTGTTGTCCACATACATGAAAAGGGTTGGATGGATGAGACTGGTATGAAATTATGGATTAACCGAAGGAAAGGTGCTTTATTGAAGAAGAGTTCCCTTGTGCCAGATTAGTTTAGTAGTTATTTGAAAAACTTTATGAAAGAGAAATTGTATTGCGGGTTATTCTTGTAGTACTTAATTCACAATTGCAACATATAAACTGTGTATGAGATAAGAATGCAACAAATGGATGATGGGTGGAACGCAACATGAGTTCACGCTGAAGGGAACTCTAAACCAACCAACAAACAAATGTCAGTAGATAAAACAGTTATGGTCTAGAGTGAGAGAAAACATTGTTAAATCTTTCAAAAATGTGGCATAAGTAATGCTCTCGGTGACACTCAAGACACACATCTTGTGTGTGAAGTGGAAGAAGAAGAAGAAGAAGAGAGTTCAGATGACGATTTTCAGGGGTTTTGAAGGTCAGTTTGGTTTTATAAATTAACATTTTTTTAGTCTGTCTTTGCAAGCTAATAACAAAAATGGTAAAAGTCTAGTTTTTAAGTAAATTGCTTAAAAATTAATTTGCATCTTAGACTATAAAATACAGTAATTGGGATATTTTGGCAAGCAGTGATTGTGTGTGTAAGCCTCTTAACAGTTTATAGATTTGTTTACTGATTTCCTGATGACAGGTGTGCCATAGACCAACTTACAAATTATTATGCTATGTATTGCAATGGAATGTGGGTAACAAACAGTACGGACAAGAAACTGGAATCTTTTGAAATATTTTTAGAATTCTGAAAATTGGATGGATAGGTAGATCAAACAGCTGAGGAGGACATCTAGTGCCTTGTCCTGCAACTGGACTATAAGAAGACATAGGATAAGACCCATCTTGCAGCAATGGGCCAAAGTTATGTATTGAACCAACAAACCCCCTCCCCCCCCCCCCCCCCCCCCCCAAAAAAAAATTCTTTGTTGTAACACTGATACGTAGTGCAGCCATAGGTCTACCTTAGGTTGGGAGGTAAGAATTTGATTGTGAAGCCAACACATGTGAATGTAGAAGTACTGGTTCTGGCCAAGAGTGCCTATACCTGGGCGCAAGGTGGGAACTGAATCCCCCCCCCCGCCACTCTCAGAGGAAGGAAAAATTAGTGATCATTTTTTTCCAAAAAAAATACAGTGAAACCCCTTTTTACAAATTTCCGGGGACCCTTATATTTTTTCGTAAATGAGGGGTTTGCCTGAGTACATGGAAAGAGTTGCAGAAAATCATGATTTGAGCATATTATTTAATTACAAAATTATCACTGTCCTGAGCCATGAAACCATGTGCAGCAGTATACAAGTACCATATTGTTCACAGAACATATCCTTTGATAGGGCTCAGAAAATCGTCTTGTTGTCCTTCCAGCACATTGTTGTTAAAGAAGTTGTTGCTTGTTAATAAAAATGAGAAATGATTCATCTACATTAAAAAAGGAAAAAAATTCCTAGGACACTCCTCACACGTTGGCAGCAAAACTTGATGCAGTGCCGTCCTTTCTTGTTTCACTGTCTTCCTAATTGTCACTGTCAGCTCCTACCTATGTTCCTTCAAAAGCATTTCCCTTGAATCAGTCTCTAGTATGGGAGTCAGGGCATCACCACCAAAACTCGGTCCTTGAATGTTAAATTTTCAGAAACATTAGTTTCGCTGCTCCATTCTTCTACTGGAATGTCTTCAGCAGCAAGTGATATACTGCAGCCACTCTTTGGAAACAAGTTAATATTGTTGTGTTACAGAACTACAGGCAGCAACAAACACATTGAATGTATGCATACAGTTGTTCTTCCTCTTTGGATACATAGGAATCACTAGCTCCATCATGTAAGAACTCTTCTTTAGTTTTGATTATGCCACACCTGTAGACAGTTCGAAATCATATTTCTTCACCATGTCGGAAGTATTTGTATTAAGATTGTCGTAGACATGATGGGTGATAATTATCTTTCAATGTCTACAGGCCATAACATCGTAAAAAGTAAAGTTGGTAACTTTGACACTTCAGTAAACAAGCACTTTGTAGTTCATACACTCTGTGATTGCAATGTCAAATCACCTGAACGAAGGCGCATGGAATCTCATTTCCGATTCTTTTGATGCACATGCAAGTACCGCTACAACAGAAGTAGAGTTATTGACTACAATCTGTGTGCCAGCCACTTGAATAGATTACCATTTACTGATTCACAAGACAAAAAATTATAGCCTGTGTGAATTAAAAAGTAAAGACATCAGAAACCCACTTGAACGTGTTAGGAATTACATGAAAACTGGATTTCAGTGTGAAATATGTTTAATGTTCATTCTTTAAAAGTGGGCTTTCGTAAAGCAAAGTTTGTTAAAACCAGGGGAAAACCTAGTTCTTATGGGAGTTTCACTGGGACAGGCAGAAATATTCATTACAAGCAAGATTTCTTTGTAAGTGGGTTCATTAATGTGGGGTTTTACGGTATTTAAATTTCAGCATTATGCAGGTTTTTTTCAGTGTCAGAATTGTAACTTTTTATGCTACTTACAAATCGCGATTGGTCTTCCGCAATATCAAAAATACTTAATAACCCCCGTTACAAAATGTCATAGGGCACCCTTTGCCCGACCTGTCGGCATTGGTAGTGTGTGGTGAGGTGTGCTCACTTGTATGAATGAGTGAATGAATGGTGTGTGTTTCTTTAAGTTATGGATACAGCTACAAAGATAAACACATGCAGTATTCTGCAGTGGGCTATAATATGATGACAGATATTAAATTTTTAGAGGTGTATGAGTTGATTTGCTGCAGAATAAGTGAAGTGCCACATTTGTGGTGAAGGTATGAAGTTAGCCAAAGTTGCAGCATCTCAGGCCACAAATGACTGTGTGTGACATTGTCGCCATGAAACTTTTTACCGTTTATTTGGAGTTTCTTTTTCTTTGTTATTGTAAGCAATATATTATGCGTGTTTAATTTCTGTACAAATTTTTTCAGATTCATTTGTGTGTTTGTATTGTTGTGTCCTTCTGCCCCCGGTGTTGGGGCCTAGAATAGATCCACGACCTTTCCTTGCCAGTCATTAAGAGGTGACTTAATAGGAGTCTTTTTATTAGGTAAAGTTTTTTACTGTGGTCTTATGACTGTTCTTTGGATCTTACCACTTTTGTGATGCCTTTCCCCTCACATTTTTTGGCTTTTTAAAGTCTGGTTCCCTTTTAACCAAAATGTAGGCTGTTTGGGGAAGGGTGCCTTACTGTGGTGCATTGCCTCTCCATTGTCCTCTGTTATCTTTGGAACCTACTAATCAAGTGGAGCTACCTTTGGTAGCCAGTCTGTAGGGGGGGGGGGGGGGGGGTAGTGTGTCATGTACCCTCAGTGTAGTAGCCCTCTGGCAATGCAGGGATTGCACTGCCAATGTCTGAGCTGTGATCTCCCTGTGTAAGCTAAGGAGTAGGTGCCTGTCCACTTTGGGGTACCAGGACTCTGGGCAATGGCCACTGTGCCTTGGCAGGCTGGAGCCCACGGGGAGTGTGTCCAATCGGAATGAGTAGCATGAGGCAGATGATATGCAATGAAGCAGTTCAAATGTAATATTGGCCATGCCAACACGAATGTCAGGAACGGAGATTTTATTGCAGAAGTTTACAGTCCTATGGCATTTCAGTCATTGACCATGCCTCACGGAGGAATGGACAGCCATGCAAGTTGAGATAGTGATACATGAACTAACGTGACGTGACAGTACCATGACAGCAAATGTGTGTTGGACTGATGGTGGCTCTTTTGCTTCACCAAAGCCATTGTTTTTTGTTGGGAATGTCGATCGGTTTGGGGAAGTTGCAGCAATAGAGATGATGAGGAATGGATCTTCACTGATAAGCCATCACACGCCACCGAATCACAGGCATATCAGGCCTGCGTCAAGTTACCAGTCATCATTTCTCCTCATAACAAGCTCAGTAGAATTCAAGGTGTTGTTATCTTCCATTGGGACCTAACACTACAAACTGCCGAAGAGCTGTGTACAAATGTGGTGTGGCGTGCAGTCCATTTTGTTCGCCACATCCAGAAGGGACCCAAGGATAATAGTGGACACTGGAGCTTTTATCATAGCCTCTGACGGCAACATTGTCTGAGAAGGTTAAGGTCATGGTTTACATGTGTGATGACAGGCCTTACTTTCCTCCTCCAATGAGATGCTTTAGGTGCCAAAGATTTGGGCATGTCCTCTTGCTGTTCTGATGAGGTTATATGTAGGGCATGTGGACAGATGTCCCATGGGGACAGCCCTTATGACCAACACCGTCAGTGTCAACTGTCCGAAACCGCACCCTCCTCGTTTACCGCTATGCTCAGTGCTCAAGAGGGAGAAGAAAATTCAAGACTATAAAATGCTTAAATGATTGTCTTACGAAGATGCGAGGGAAAAGATTGAATGACTTCATCCGACTAATACTGCCTCCAATTTTGCAACTGTCTTGTCACAGTGCACATGTCGCATGATAAGGTCTCACACTACACCTGCTGGCCCTGGTCGTATTCCAGGGCCTGCCCCACAGTTGGGGAAGGGAACATCAGCTACCTCATCCCTACACCGATAGCACCCATGGTTCACACACCATCGGTGTGGCCAGAGATGCCTAGTCCTCTTCTGCCCTCGGGGATGAGGACACCTGTCGAGGTGGCCCCTTTACAAAGCAAAGACCAGCAGCCACAGGCTGTGGGCTAGAGAAGGGTATGGTCCTCTCGTCTCCCGGAAGGTAAAATGGGGAAATCTTCACAGATATGGAAGTCTTATATGGATAAGCTAATTACTGAGGCTTCAGATGTCCCACTGCCCAGCCCTGCAGCAGTCAAGCCTATGCATGTGGACAGTGGATCACACAATCTGGTAGGGAAGTAATCACACCCAACTTTTCTGTTTGCCACTTTATCAGACCAGACTCCAATGCTCCTTCAATGGAGCTGTAATAGCTTCTATCGCCATTCGACCGAACTCAGCCATTTAATGGCTACTTATTGATAATTGGCATAGTGCTTTAGGAAACTTGTTTTACAGCAACACACCTCCCTGCTGTGAAAAACTTCCAACCCTACTCTATCAATCATGTTAATGTTGAATGTCTGGTACACCATACGCTCTGATATTTTCATTGAGCAGGTGCACTACACTTGAGGCTGTGGCTGTTAGTGTTTACCTGTCAATTTGAATGTCAATATGTAATGTTTATCCACCCCTGGATGGACCTTCCCAATATCATGAGCTCTTTAAGTGGCACAGCTCCCTGCGCCATTCCTCTTATTGGGGGACTTACATGCCCATAACCCTCTTTGGGGTGGTGACACTATATCTCACAGAGGCAGAGTACTAGATCACCTGCTGTCAGAATTGGATGTCTTGTCTACTCAACACTGGAGCTGCAACCCATTTCAGTGTGGTTCACGTAACGTTTTCAGCTGTTGATCTCGCAGTTTGCAGTCCAAGTATCTTACCGCTGATTTCAGTGATGCGTCCATGTCTATCTTTGTGACAGCGATCATTTTTCCTGTAATTCTCTCCCTCTTCACTCGCAGACATCTAGAACATGCTCCATATTGGTCTCTTTTGGAATCTGATTGGCAGGCTCTCTCCTCTGCAGCCATGTTTGCAGGCAGTTGTGTGGAAAATAGACAAATTGGTACAGGACACTGATGATTCTATTACTCATACTGCTGCAGCAGCAGCAGCAGCAATACCCTACTCTTCCAGCTCATACCGACAACTGCTGGTGCCAGGGTGGTCTGAAGATACAGCCATAGCTATCAGCGAATGCCACACGGCACTTAGGCAATGACACACCCAACCGTCCCAAGTATGGACTAAACTCCGCTGCATTTACAGCCATCCACGGCAGCTCCAGGCATCCTTGTCAATGGTAACATCTGCACTGATCGCATGGTACTTGCCGAATGTTTTGTGGCACACTTCACTGAAGTGTCTATTTGCAGTAATTAACATTCTCATTTCCTGACCTGGAAACACCTTGAGTGCCACACGCTATCTTTCCACGCACACAGCTCTCTATAATATAATTCCCATTTAGCTTCGCAGTGCTTTCGCAGTGCTTTCGCAGTGCTTTCGCAGTGTCGCGATACAGCCCCTGGAGCCAACAAAATCCACAAGCAAATGCTCAAACACTTCGTGCTGACAGCAAGAAACATATCTTCGGGTTTTTTAATTCCATTTGGCTGGAACTAGTATATCCATCTCCTTTTAACTAATTACTGGTCAATCCAATCTCTCTAACAAATGGTCTGTGTAAGCTATTTGAAAGAGTGGTCAACTGCCGTCTTTGTTTGTGCCTTGAAGCTCATGGTTGCCACAAGTTCTGGATATCAGGGAAATGTCGAGAAAATTTGAAAAAATAGTGCAATCTTGTCTTTGTCTCAGTAGATTTGTTTGTTTATGAAGTCATGCATTGTCGCTGGCTGGGTGCAGCTTCCCTACTTCCTCATTCTTACTGCCTCTCCTTCCTACCGTCAGCTTGCAGTCAGTGCAGCCACTACTTCTTGCCGCTAGCCTAACAGCTGCTGATGAGAGGAAGAGGGGCATGAGGAGTGGTTTGTTTGGCTTTGGTTCTGAGAGACTGTTGATGCTGCGGCCGGAGATAGTGTGCATGAGTTGTCTGAGAGATTGTGTGATTGAGTATGTGCTCTCATTTTCTGACAAAGGCTATCGCTGAAAATTTAGTTGAGAGTGTGGGTGTCCTTTCTAAATGCCTGTCTGCTGCTCAGCAATACTCTTTATAGTGAGTTTCTACCTCTGCTTATTAGTACTGATTCTCGGGCTATTTGGGCAAGTTATCTGTGGCATGAATTAATCACTGTGGTCTCATTTCATCAACATGTCGTCTGTAACACGTGTATAGCTGGCCACACAAGTGGACTCCCGTAATGGGCCAAAACTGCAGGCCATTTCTGCCTATCTGAAGCCCATTGTTTCCCTGTAATGTGCAAGCCCTGCCTGTTGGATCTAGTCTCACTGATCTACCTGCAGGCCAGATGTGTTTGCATGGACATTTTATTTATTCTAGTAAATTTTGGCTCCTCGAAAGTGGTTTATATGTTAGAAAGTATGACCGATAAGGAGAAGAAAATTGTGGCAATCACTGCTGGTTTGTATGCTATGTATTCATATATTTCTTCAAAGAAAAATTACACAATACCTGTAAAATAATGGACATAACAAAACGGCTAACAACTGACAATAATCAATACAGCAGAACCAGCATTTTATTGGGGGTCACCCATATTGTTGGTTTATACAACTCTTCCCCTGCCTTATATAGTTCTTTCAAGACACCTACATTTTTCTGGGGCTATTTCTGAAATCAGTGAAGGTATTTAAAATCTGTCTTGCGACTCCAATAAAATATGTATTTTTGTCACAAAGTGTTTGTCATTTTATTACAATAAAATAAGTGATCTTAATGAGACACATGTACCAAATGGCTTCCTTTCTCCATCTAAAGCAGTTCATGACAAAAGATGTTGATATTAGTACTTTAGATTTTTGCTCACACAGGGGAGAAATAAAAAGGCCTTACCTTTTTTTTTTTTGTCAACTAATCTCTTTACTTTACCTTGAGATCTCAAAATTGATGAGGGAAAAATGCTAAAACTTGTTTGGAAATAAGGGAAATATCAGGGGATTTCATTTGGGGAAACTTGTGGAAACCCTGAAGCCAGATGGCATATATCACAATTTCAAAACAGCTTTCAGGCTTTCTGATCCACCTCGAATCACCTGGTTTGTTCGCAACCCACAGTGCGCAATGCATTTGGCATCTCCAACATCTGCTTTCCATCCTGTCTACATTGCGTGAGACATCTCTCTAGGGCAGTTTACCCAGTTTTATCCAGAAATTTCTCTCTCCAATTTTTTTCAGGTCCAGATAGTTTCGATTCTCAGCAACCACTATGTACAGGAAACTGGAGTCCCTCGGGGGTCGGTTGTGAGCGTAATGCTTTTTATCGCCATCGGTGGTACCATAAATGCAGTGGGGCCCACAATCTATCCATCACTGTATGTGAATAATCTTTGCCTGTACAATGCCCCTGCATCACTGTGCATTGTTAAGTGCCAACTTCAGGGGGCTGTCAGGAGAGTCAGTGATTGGGCCCTGAGCCATGGCTATCAATTTTCTTCTATAAAATGATGAGTTACGCATTTTTGTCAACTCTGGACTGTGCACCCACACGCAGAAATTTATCTTGGTGACAAGTTACATGAAGTTGTTGAAAGTGTCCAATTCTTAAGTATTTTATTTGACTTCAAGCTAACTTGGCTGCTGCACATCTGCCAGCTTAAGGCGACTTGCCTGAAGAAACTGAAATCTTAGTCACTTCTCATGGGGCACAGACCACACAGTTCTTCTCAGATTTTACAAAGCACTGATTTTATCCCACTTGGACTATGGATGTGTTGCCTGTGTGTCGGCAGCACCATCTGTATTGAGCCTGCAGGGCCCTGTTCACCATACTGCCATGCGGTTTGCAGTGGGGCCCTTATGTACAAGCCCTGTTGACAGCCTTCTGGTGGAAGCCGGTGTCCCACTGCTGCAGGTTAGACAACAGCAGCTTCCAGCAATTAATGCAGACACCATCTGTCAGATGCCTACCCACCCAACTCTGTTCCACAACCAGCAGTTCACACTGTTTGTGCATTGACCAAAACTGGCAAGACTACCAGGGATCCTACTCAATATTCTACTGAAGGACCACCAACAGCCTGCATTGGGCTGTGTTCCTAGAGCTCCCTCTTGACCCCTCCCTCCCCGGTGGGCTGTATCCTGTCCTGTGATACAGTTGGACCTCTATGGTAGCCCCAAGGAGGATGCCGATCCTACCCTTCTCCGATACCTTTACCTTTGAATCCTCCACGATTATTCTAATTCAGTATCCATCTACACAGATTGTAAATAAACGGCAGGGTCAGTTACAGTTTTGCACATGCAACGGGACACGAGAAGCACTCTCTGCTGAGTACCTACAGTGTATACACTAAAGAGTTGGTTGCCATCTCTCAGGCTTTTTGGTTCGTCAAATCCCAGGTCATGGCAGAACCTTCTGATATGTAGCGATTCGGTGAGTTGCTTAAAATGTGTAACCCTGTGCTGTCCCAAAAATCTTGTGGTTACCAACATCCAGGACCTACTGACTGACCTCTACAACTGTGGACAGACAATGACCTCCTTCTGGAGACCAAGCCACATTAGCACTCAAGGAAATGAATTTGGTGACTGTTCAGCTAAAGATACAACTACAGGAGATAAAATCGACGTTGGTATACCGGCCTGTACTTAAGATTACATTGCATGCAATGTTTTGAGACTGTGGGAATTGGAGTGGCAGGCTACCACGACCTAAAACAAGTCCAGAGCGATTAAAGGGTCCACTAAGGTGTGGCATACATCTACCCAGGCCTCTCAGAAAGATGCCATCGATTGTTGTGACTAGACATTGACCACATGACTCACCCATGAATTCCTTCTGCATCAGGAGGATCCTCATTGCAGCTGCAGTGTCTACTGATGATAGCTCATTTTCTTGTTGACTGGCCGATCTGCAGCACAGTCTCAACTTGCCTACCTCACCGAGCGAGGTGGCGCAGTGGTTAGAACACTGGACTCGCATTTGTGAGGACAACTGTTCAAACCCACATCTGGCCATCCTGATTTAGGTTTTCTGTGATTGTCCTAAATCGCTTCAGGCAAATGCTGGAATGGTTCCTTTGAAAGGGTACGGTTGACTTTTGTCCATCCTTTCCTAATTCCATGAGACCGATGACCTCATTGTTTGGTCCCCTCCCCTAAATCGACCAACCAAACCTGCCTTAGTACGTCAGATGCTTGTGGATGACGTGACAGCCACTATCAGAGTGTTACATTTCCTGAGGGAGAGCAGATTTTACTCTAACATATAATACTCTTCCACTTCAGTGTTAGCGGTGGGGGCGAGGGCCTCCTTCTGTGGCAGGTACTCACCAAGGGACTGCAGGTTACTTTCGTCCCCTTTCACCTTGCTGTGCCTTTAGACTCTCTTGTGCAATATGCTGTCTGGGTGGGTTACCTCTATTTGGTTTTACCTATCATGTTACAATTACCATCAAACCCTTTTAAACTCTTTGACCTGATTATACAGTTTGAGCAGTGAAGTCGTCCCCCCCCCCCCCCCCCCCCCCTTTTTCCCATCTCATGATAAGCAGGGACTTGTGGAATAGTTTAATCCCTTAAACACATAATCTTGTAGTATCCTTTTTTGTATTCATATGTGCTATGGATTGAAGATTTCTCTTGCTAAATTTTTGCATTAAGTGTTTGTTTTGATGTGTCTTTAATATAAGAAATGTCATATTTTGTGTGTCTCTGCCCAAAGCCACCTAAATCCCATTGTGCCATTAGTTTCAGGTTCTTTTACAATTAAATATATATTGTATTATTTGTCAGTTTAATGTGGATGACATGGTCGCCAGATTGTGTAAGGATGTAATGGCAGTGTCCACCATCTTGATGATGTCATGGGTCAAAGCTGAGGGGTGTATTGGTAATTAAAACTTAAATGTGGAAAGTTTTTATGTTGTTGGCTGGTGGATGGGGCTAAATGTAAAAAAGAAAGAAATATGAAACATACCACTGTGAAAACATCGGTGTACTGTTTCTCTCTCAAAAGTTTGGAATTCAATCTGCTAAGGTGATTGTGGCTGGCTCCCCTCTTCCCCTGAAATCTTAGTTGTGATTACTATCTGATCTGCAGCATAGTCCAAGGTCTGGTCTAGTCTAGGTCTAAGCCTGATAATTTGGTTAATGGTTGGTTGGGCCTACAAGTGTGTGAAATAAAAGTTGTTGTAACAGCTTGAGTTGACATTTGTGTCATAAATACAATTTGCCACTTTTAACACACTTCATCGTAAAACCTAAAACTGCAAGATAAATTCAGGAAATGTGTAATAGGTGGTCCCGAGAGTATTTTGATGCATATTATATACAGGCATCAAAAATAAACTTCGAATATTTCAAAATGGTCTGCTACATAACTTTTACCAGGTAAGTCTAGAATAGGGCCAGAGGCATAATTTCCTGTTTCATGGAAGAATATTGTCAGGGCATGCCATGAGGTATGTTGGGAATAAAAGGTGTGTCAGCTGTTTGTGTTATCCAGCCAATGAGAGAGTAGCTGGCAGATGACATGTTTTGAAGTAATACATTTGGAACAAAGCGTGAAACATTGTTGTAAACTAGGATTATAAATTTAATTGGTCTTTGAGTCACAGCTGTTTAAACTGTGGTAGCATTGCAAACCAACTGCCCGTGATACATTTTAAAAAAAAGCAGTGAAATATTTCTCTATTTGTTGCTATGCAATCAATCTGTGCAGCACACTGAGCAAGCGGATCAATGTCTTTTAATTAAATCATGGGAGAAGGTAGGTGGATTAGTGTTTCTGAACCTGTCTCTCATATTATTAATAAATATTGATCTACCTATCTTCTCTCATGATTTAATTAAAAAACATTGATCTTATTACTGTGCTTGCGCATATCGATTGCATAGTCATTTCATCATTTGATACATTTTTGTTGGTCTGCAATGAAACCATGAGGCATGCACTGATATGTGAGGTCGGTGCACAGAAAAGCAGCAAATAAGACAGTGGTTTCAAAATTCTGCATTAGAAATACATTGCCTCTCATTTTGTCTCTGACTGGTCGTGTAAAGGAATCACCCCATTGCCTGCACAAACTGACGTGTTGCCAACCTATGTGCATTAGGTAAGCATTGCTGCTGGCCCTGATCTAAACTTTTAGCCCTTTTACCCAGTCCACTTTCCCTGTGCTACTTATTGGGTTGAAAATTCACACAGTAAGTGCATAGATGTAGGAAAGTGATCTGTTGTACATTCTCATTGCTGAAAGTTGTGAAACGTAGCACATCCATTTTTTTTTCTCATGAAGTTTCAGAAACATGAGCTTTTTTATCTATGAAATTGATTATTGTGTACAATTAGTTCAAAGCATCCCCTACTTTTACATGGTGTTGATTGCAAGGGCATGTGTTCAGTGTACTCTTCATACTTCTTTCAGAGATCATGGCGTAAACCAAAGGGAATTGACAACAGAGTGCGCCGTAGGTTTAAGGGCCAATACCTTATGCCATCCATTGGTTATGGTAGCAGTCGTAAGACAAAGCATATGCTACCAACAGGCTTCCGCAAGGTTTTGGTACATAATGTCAGGGTAAGTTATAAACAGCATATTCATTCATAATTTTTAAGTGGAAACTTTTTATGTAATGGGAGTTCTGATTGCTTTCACTTTGTTTTTGAAACGTGTCAACTACTGGTAGCTTTGTTTTGGCTGTTCCATGTGTGTAATTCGGCATGCAAAATGTTAAACATCCATTTATATGAAAGTGGAGTTTGTTAGAAGTAAGCTGAATATTTTTGTAGGTATTTGATATGTAAAAACTTTTTATGTAGCCGAATTTGTATTGAAATGCCAGTATAAACTCAATCATGTTATCGTGGAGATTGAAAACCAGAAAAAGACAGTGTTTACTAAACACCAGTGAAGTTTGAAGTAGTAAAAACTGGGGCTATATTGAGTGCTGATCGTTTATGACTGACAAAAGTGGTGGCAACCATAAATACATAAAATAATTGAGCCAGTAGAACAATGACAATGAACTACAAATTTTCATTTTCTTTTGAGTTGTCAGTATGCTTGTAGGTGAGGGGTGTGTTACTGAATGCCTGTAGTTTTGTGGTTGATGCTACAAATTTTCATTCTCAATGAACGTAAAACAAGCAATTGTGTAAAAGCGTATTGTAACCAGCATTTTGTAAAAATGATTTGCTGGGGGAAAGCTAGAGGAAGTCTGGATGGAAACAGTAATTAAGACACTTCCCCTAAAGAGAAATAAGGTTAAATAATGGTTGTACCTTGAGTAGCAGTACTTGGGAATGAACAAGAATGGATGGAAGTATATGAAAGCTTGAAAAGTAACGATGTGAAAGAATGTAAGATTTGTGAAAGCTGTAAAGTTTTCAGGATGGAAGCGGACTTAAATATTGCAGAAAAAGGAAGAAAACTAATTGGGTTAACTTGTATAGGTCAAATTTAGCTGTCTCAAGAGTCATGGATTGACACTACTGTGTAATAAAAACATGCAGTTCTGAGAGTTGCTCACAAACCTAGTTAGGGAGAGTGCCCATCTGTGACTATTGTGGGACTGGGAGAGACAAATTTTGAACTAATTTCTGTCTGCAGACACAACCTTTTGTGACAGGAAGCCTCTGAAATGCTAGTATTATCTATAACAGTCAAGTTGGTATAAACGTACCAAGAGTTTTGTTGTTAAGAGTGTTACATTTGTAATCTGGCTGAAATGGATTTGAAATAAAACCACTATGAAGAACCAGTTGTACAGAAATGTATTCTTTTTCACCTACCCTAAAAAATGAAAACTAAGATGGTAGTTTCAACTCCATAATATAGGTAAAGCTATTTTGTTGCATAGAAAAGTTGTACAATGAGCATAAGGGTGTATTTGTGATTTTAAGATTTTGCTTATTGTGTGACTGTTCTTGTGTGAAAATCTTAAGTTTTTCACTACTGCATTGATTGCTGTATTTTATGCTATTTTGTAACTACACTGTTTTGTCAGTAGTTTTGTCCAAATTGACAGACTTTGGAAGCCTCTTGCCTATATATTATAACCTAGGTTAACTTTGGAAAAAATGGTGTACACCATTATTTGGTCTACATGTAGAAATGACATTTCAAGTGTCAATGAGTACCTGCTTGACATATTTTTGTACAAATTTGAATAAAATTCGATGGCCATTATTGAAAGTGAGACACTATCAGTTTGAGTTTCATCTTGAGAGCTCTGATGTTACTTTGACTTATCAGGCTAACAGATTATAAGTTCAAACAGTTCATGTTTAAAAAAAAATTCTTTTTCTAGAAAAAAGCTGCAGGAAGATATTGTGATTCAGGCAAAGGGTGCTCCAATAATTTTGACCATAAAGCCTTTGGTTTTCTTGCCATAAGTGATTGATGCTCCACTCATTTGGAACTTCGTACTGATAACTAGGAATACATTCTGCTCAAGCCAAGCAAAGAATTAGATTAATCCTGTCCTTTGTTGCGTTTTGTTCTGAACGTACAGTATGAAATGTGACACAATAAGGTGTGACATACTCAAACTTGATGGAAATGTGTCTCTGAGAAGCTTGACATAAATGTTTGCCATGACACTAGCCAAATAAAAATATATATGGAGAGGACATGTAGGTGTCAGTTTAACATCAGCTTCACCACACAGCTACACTCTGAAATTTGACAATCCATTGAGGTTAGGGAAAATAATGCCATTCACAGTAACTGAGAAAAAATTATAGATATTATCCTCAAATGAGTTTTGTACTTTACTACTTTGAACGAAAAATAAAAGTATAAAACAATTTGGTAACATCAGAAGAAAAATGTTTTACAAATATTATTCAGTCATATTAATTTTCCTTGTCATTTTCTATATCTTTTAAGAAATTTTATTGCTGGTAAGACTTTGTTGAACTGTATTATTTTGGTGTAATAGATATATACTTTTTTCTCTTAATAGGAACTGGAAGTCTTGATGATGCAGAACCGCAAATTTTGTGCTGAAATTGCACATGCGGTTTCTTCAAAGAAACGTAAAGCTATTGTGGAGCGGGCACAGCAGCTATCCATCAGAGTGACCAACGCTAATGCCCGCTTACGTAGTGAAGAAAATGAATAATGTGACTTATCATTGTAATAAAAATAAAATTCTCAAATATTTTATAACTTGTTCAGATACATTGTCTTGAATGTTACCTCCCACTCACCTTTAGTTTTGTTTACAGTATTGAATAACTACTATGTCTTTTCATATCAGTAATCTGTTAAGAAAAGTGTCTAAACTTCACCAGATTTCTTCCACCAGATTACTTGTAAAGAGGATCGCTTAACTTCTTTGCTGGTATTAGAGAGCACACAGAGGCACAAGAATTGTATTTTACTTTATAATTGCAAATGGTACACCTGCAAATTTCTTAGAGGGATCATACTTTTGAAAAGATCGCTTTGTTACAAATCTGTAGTAACATAAATATTTAAAGTATCTCTAGATATTTTTGTTACAGGACTGGGATTTGTAATGTTTCCCTAAAACAGTGTAGACATCTGAACAGTACACGTGAAAAGCAAATAGACCGTGATGTCAAAGATCTAAGGTTGTAAGAAATCCACATCTTTGGTTGCCTTATATTAGTGGTCCAAGTTAATACATTTGGCTAGTTTTGGCACCAAAAGCTGTCACTTGTATGCCACCACCAATATGATTCTCTATAGTCTGATTTTAATGACTTACTTATTTCATATTATATACCTTAGACTGCAGTTTCTCCGGCCTCTGTCACTCGTGAGCTGTCTGCCGTTGCCAAATGTCTTAACAGTGTCAGTGAAGATGTGATGTTAGAGTAGTGCAGTGTTTGTGTAAAGCACAGACTCACATGGAGTCTATTTTTTGACACAGACAGACAATGAGTACAGTAAAGCACTGTGCTCTTTTTGGGATGACTTGCTTTACATTTTAGTTCGTAATACGTATAGCAATCTTAGGTAAAATGTAATGTTATCCCTGGTGTTTATAAAGGCCCTTATTTTCCTCATACATAAAAATTATGAACTGTTCCGAAATGTGATTTTGACTGTGTGGATATATTAAATGTCAGTGAAGTACAGGGAAGTGATTTTTTAAATACTTTGTGTGGAGTATGTTTTGATATATTACTCTTGCATTATTGTCAAATTTATGATGTACTGTAGTACTGTTCTGGATTTTCTAAACTATTTTGTTCACTGTAGTCACAGTTGAACAACCAGAGTTATGTAATCGCTGAATCTCAGCAGTTGATTCTGACAAGTTTCTGTAGTAAATTGCACTGTGGTGTAATTCGTCATGCAACATTCCCATATTTTGAAATAAAATATCCCAGTGACTGCTGCTAGTTACCTGTTTGCTGTGTGTTAAAAATAGCAAGTACACACATTGAAAAAAGTTTTGCGTCACCCTGGTTCCCAGAACTCCTGAAGATAGGTGTTGACTGAGGATATTGTATCAAAGACACAGTCCCTTTGACTGTTCAGAGGTGTCACTAAACCTGCCCAAAGATGTAAACAACCATGCATGAACAGCACCTATTAGATGGAGGTGGTACAACAGCCGAACAGTTCCAGTCATTCCACCAGGAAGGAGGTACACGGCTCGTGTTGTCTGTAGTTCAACCATGCCGAGACTGTCAATACCCGTGGTATTGACAGTTTAGGCGTGGACATGGAGGAGATACGGAGACAGGGACTGTTGATGACAGGCCTCGCTCAGGCCACCCAAGGGCTACTGCTGCAGGTGGATGACCGCTATCAATGGATTATGGCTTAGAGGAACCCTGACAGCTACACCACCATGTTGAATAATGCTTATTTTGCAGCCACAGCATGTTGTGTTATGGCTCAAAATGTGCGCAGTAGGTTGCATGATGCGCAACTTCACTACCGACGTCCATGCCTAGGTCTATCTTTGCAACCGTGACTCCATGCAGCGCAGTACAGATGGGCCTAACAACATGCCGAATGGACCACTCAGGATTGGCGTCACGTTCTCTTCACCGATGAGTGTCACGTATGCCTTCAACCAGACAACCTGTGGACACGTGTTTGGAAGCAACCTGGTCAGGCTGAATGCCTTAGACACACTGTCCAGCGAGTGCAGCAAGGGGGACATTCCCTGCTGTTATGGGGTGGCATTATGTGGGTCTGACGTACGCTGCTGTTGGTCATGGAAGGCACCGTAACGGCTGTATAGTATGTGAATGCCATCCTCCGACCGCTAGCACAACCATATCAACAGCATATTGGTGAGGCATTCATCTTCGTGGATGACAAATCACAC
This sequence comes from Schistocerca americana, assembly GCF_021461395.2. Taxonomy (NCBI): domain Eukaryota; kingdom Metazoa; phylum Arthropoda; class Insecta; order Orthoptera; family Acrididae; genus Schistocerca; species Schistocerca americana. The sequence continues at coordinate 210,074,373 of NC_060119.1, forward strand.
CCCCAACATGGACAGCTTGTGAATGACTTCCTTCAGGATAACGAATTCGTTCAAATAGTGGCCAGCATGTTTACCAGACATGAACCCTGTCGAACATGCCTGGAATATATTGAAAAGGACTTTTTATGGAGGATGTGTCCCACCAACCACTCTGTAGCTGTGTGCACACTGAACCTGAAACATGTTTCCAGCTGCTTGATGTGGACACCATTTGGAAACGTATTTCGAAACACAGAAACATCTATCCGTAGTGGTGTCAGTACAGATCAAAGGAAACAATGGTTCAGGCTAGCTACCACTTGTCACTGCTGCACAGTGCTAGTGTGTGTGTGTGTGTGTGTGTGTGTGTGTGTGTGTGTCATCTGCTGTTATGTGGTGTTGTGTTTACTATAGTGTTGTTCTTGCTTTATTGTTCTAAAACAATGGAGTGGTCAAGGCAGCAAATTGTTGATTTGATTACCATGTACCAGGGGGAGGATTGCTTATGGAACGCAAGGAATATAAAACAGTGTTAATAACACGATGCACTTACAAAAATTGTAGCAGGTTTTGACACGGAAAAGGGAAGTGTAGAGAAAAAAATACGATTGCACGTGGTTGCTTACAGGTGTGAGAAAAGAAAAATAATTTTGAACAGAACATCTGGTAGTGGTGCAGACACCTGTGCTGCAATGAAAACTAAAAGCAGTGTCACCACGTCTCCATGTGCCTGGAATCATCTCACCTGTTTGTAAATTGTTGGAATAGAAGCTTTAATGTGGGGTGTACTGGTTCCTTGCCTCAGCATTTCACCTTAAAAAGTTGTGGAGGCATAAAGCTGTAAGTGTGAGAGTGTTTTCCTTCTCCGGTTGTAGCAACATAGTTTCTCTAAACACATGAAAAACTGAAGCTACAATGCTGAAAGTGTTCTCGACAGCCATTATGGCCCTAGAGTCTGTAGTTAAAAACTCTCACTTTTGAACGTTTAACATGTTTTCCTGGGTAGGGTTCCATAATATTTTCCTGGTAGGGAAAATCCTCTGCTACAAAAACATATGGTAGGGCCTTTGTGCCACTGGGTAAGCATTCAGCTTGTGGCAAGCGTAGTTTCTTTTTGTTAATTACCTCACTTATGCTCGTGTTTTTGAACACACCACCATCTGATATTCTGCCTTGGCAGCCGATATCTGCATACAAAAAGTTATAGCTGGCATCAACAGCAAGCAGCACAATGCTGAATGAACCTTTATAATTATAATATTCACTTCCTCTGGACACTGTAGCACAACGTTTCCGGTCAGTTGCTCAGACACTGGGGGAACTGAAGAATCTGTGAGAACAAGCATGCTGTTTCACGCCAGTCGTTTTCAGTCACTGGTATCTGAAGGAAAAAGTTTTCGTACATTCGCTGGAGGGCATAAATGAAGATGAATAGGTTGTGGATGGACCTTCCAGTCCTCCTCCACGAAAAATCAGAAGGGTGGGCGAGAAAAAAGATATGCAACAATCGTACAAGATTGTGTCTCAGTCATTAACTAAAACTACTGGAAAAACAAGAACGATAATGTAGTACGTGTGGGCAGTATGTGGCATCACTGTTAACGGAACTTGCCTGAGTTACAGAGAGCAAAAAAATGCCTTTTCTTAATGAAGTGTTAACGAAACAGCATGCAGCCTATTTAGAAAGTCAACAGTGGGTATGAATGTGGCAGAGCCATAATCGTCAAGTAGTAACACCCCTGTCACATTTAAGTGCTATGTAGAAGGTGATAACACAACTGAAAAAAGTTTGTGAGATCTGTAATGTAATTCACAAATAATAATAATTTGAAAAGATTTTTATTTAAGAATTTTTCATTTACTTACCTTTACATAATCCTTCAGTACTTCCACCAGAGCTCCACATACTTCAGGTACTATTTGAGATACTGCTTGCTTCGAAATGTGAAATAAATACACAGGGCCCTGAAGTGAATCTCCTGTTGCCAGAAAACAAAGCCTTTGGCTGACCGAAAATCCCTTTCCTGAAATTCGTCTCTTTTTTTTTTTTTTTTTTTAAACATATCATATTGGCCAGGTATTCAAAATTGGTGGATGACATCGGAGTGAAGTTACGGAAACAGAGATGTCTTCCATACTCAGCTCACGTGGCAAGTTACTCCCGCCATTTCTTCTATAGAATGTTTTTCTCCACCCACAATGAGGATGACTTTCATTTTGTTTGTGTAAACCTTCTAGTATTAATAATGCAGCACCACATATCATTACTATTTCCTCAACACCAGTGGATACTAGTATTTTGTCTTCCAAATGTTTATAATTAGTACAGAATTTGTATTTGTTTATATGTCAACAAAATAATTTAAGTTACGGAATAATTACTGATTTCACTCTATAATGAAGGATACTAACCAGGAATAGAAAATCAATTACATACATAAAACTAAGCACAAAATTAGATCTGGTGTTATGTTCATTAAAACTGAGGGCCAACCTTTCTCTTTTATGAAAATGCAGATTATATTAACATATGCTAAGGTAATGGTAAATAGTTAAAAGTAACAAAACGAATTTAAGGAGGCAGATGGCAAAACGAGGGGAATTAAAATTATCCCAGCTTGCTTCGTCACAAAGTGATCTTGCAATTAGGCTCGTGTGGGATCTGGTTTGGGTGAAATCAGGTACAGAACAAATCAACTTTCTGTGCATTGGAACCCTTTTTAAATTGCCAGAATTCTCTTAACCTTTCTTTTAAGTCTCGGAAGTGTTGCCAACTCAAGTGTCACAGTATGCCACTGGGATTTAGTGTGAGGGAGTGGAACGTGTGAAGCTGACTTAATTCGTTTCGGCTGACCACCCAAAAATTCAGCCTGTATGAAATAATTAACGTATATTATTGTAAGGTTACCTGTACTTCAGTAATAAAGCAATTTTTTTGTGATTTGGTACCCTAGACTACAGCGTAGGCAGCCAGCACGTCCATGTGGGCCTTTTCATTGTTTGCAGAAGTAAAAAAAAAAAAAAAAAAAAAACCCTCACTAAATCTCTCTCCTCGGGCTGTACATCATACTGTGTGAAAGTGTAGGTACAATATGTAATGTTAGTCAGGAGGAGGATCTTTGAAATGGGTACAATTTGTTACTCAATTTGGCTCATACCGCCTCGTTTCACAGCAAGTAAGACATTTGTGACGATCTACTGATGATTTATTTCCACTTGGGTGTGGTAGTTCTTTAAACTGAAACTGATCAAAAATGACTCAACAATGTGACATATGCTATGAAAAAAATATCAGTATAATTTTGACGTCACGCAACAGTGGTGTGCATAGGCCGCCAGGAGGAAAAACATCGAAAATTGTTGCTTTCCAATTTTCATTCATATTTTGAGCTGTTTTATAACTTTACTAATTTTATTGACTTTTTTATATTTTATAAAACCTCAAAAACAATTTATTTTTTATTTTTTGTAGGGTACTTCTCTATTCAAATTGAGACATGAGTTTTAGAAAACTAGAGACAAAAAAAAAATTGATGAAGACTGTATTTTCTCTGCAGGGGAATAGTTTTATTTATACAGGGCTATTACAAATGATTGAAGCGATTTCATAAATTCACTGTAGCTCCATTCATTGACATATGGTCACGACACACTACAGATACGTAGAAAAACTCATAAAGTTTTGTTCGGCTGAAGCCGCACTTCAGGTTTCTGCCGCCAGAGCGCTCGAGAGCGCAGTGAGACAAAATGGCGACAGGAGCCGAGAAAGCGTATGTCGTGCTTGAAATGCACTCACATCAGTCAGTCATAACAGTGCAACGACACTTCAGGACGAAGTTCAACAAAGATCCACCAACTGCTAACTCCATTCGGCGATGGTATGCGCAGTTTAAAGCTTCTGGATGCCTCTGTAAGGGGAAATCAACGGGTCGGCCTGCAGTGAGCGAAGAAACGGTTGAACGCGTGCGGGCAACTTTCACGCGTAGCCCGTGGAAGTCGACGAATAAAGCAAGCAGGGAGCTAAACGTACCATAGGATGGTGCTCCACCGCACTTCCATCATGATGGTCGGCATTTCTTAAACAGGAGATTGGAAAACCGATGGATTGGTCATGGTGGAGATCATGATCAGCAATTCATGTCATGGCCTCCACGCTCTCCCGACTTAACCCCATGCGATTTCTTTCTGTGGGGTTATGTGAAAGACTCAGTGTTTAAACCTCCTCTACCAAGAAACGTGCCAGAACTGCGAGCTTGCATCAACCATGCTTTCGAACTCATTGATGGGGACATGCTGCGCCGAGTGTGGGAGGAACTTGATTATCGGCTTGATGTCTGCCGAATCACTAAAGGGGCACATATCGAACATTTGTGAATGCCTAAAAAAAATTTTTTGAGTTTTTCTATGTGTGTGCAAAGCATTGTGAACATATCTCAAATAATAAAGTTATTGTAGAGCTGTGAAATCGCTTCAATCATTTGTAATAACCCTGTATATATATGAATATAATAGAGGGAAACATTCCACGTTGGAAAAATATATCTAAAAATAAAGATGCTGTTACTTACCAAATGAAAGCGTTGGTATGTTGATAGGAGACTATAAAAAACACACACACAAATTTCAAGCTTTCGTAACCGAAGGTTGCTTCGTCAGGAAAGAGGGAAAGACTAAAGGATGTGGGTTTTAAGGGAGAGGGTAAGGAGTCATTCCAATCCCGGGACCGGAAAGATTTACCTTATGGGGAAAAAGGGACAGGTATACGCTCGCGCACACACACACATCCATCCGCACATATACAGACACAAGCAGACATTGTAAAGCCAAGAGTTTGGGCAAATATGTCAGTTGAGGCAGAAGTACAGAGGCAAATATGTTGTTGAGTGAAAGTGATGTACGAGGGGCGCAACTTGAAATTAACGGAGGTTGAGGCCAGGTGGGTAATGGGAAGAGAGGATATATTGAAGGGCAAGTTCCCATCTCCGGAGTTCTGATAGGTTGGTGTCAGTGGGAAGTATCCAGATAACCTGGACGGTGTAACACTGTGCCAAGATGTGCTGGGCGTGCACCAAGGCATGTTTAGCCACAGGGTGATCCTCATTACCAACAAACACTGTCTGCCTGTGTCCGTTCATGCGAATGGACAGTTTGTTGCTGGTCATTCCCACATAGAACGCTTCACAGTGTAGGCATGTCAGTTGGTAAATCACGTGGGTGCTTTCACATGTGGCCGTGCCTTTGATCGTGTACAACTGCCGGGTTACAGGACTGGAGTAGGTGGTGGTGGGAGGGTGCGTGGGACAGGTCTTACACCTGGGGCGGTTACAAGGGTAGGAGCCAGAGGGTAGGAAAGGTGGTTTGGGGATTTCATAGGGATGAACCAAGAGGTTACGAAGGTTAGGTGGATGGCGGAATGTCACTCTTGGTGGAGTGGGGAGGATTTCATGAAGGATGGATCTCATTTCAGGGCAGGATTTAAGGAAGTCGTATCCCTGCTGGAGAGCCACATTCAAAGTCTGATCCAGTCACGGAAAGTATCCTGTCACAAGTGGGGCACTTCTGGGGTTCTTCTTTGGTAGGTTCTGGGTTTGAGGGGATGAGGAAGTGGCTCTAGCTGTTTGCTTCTGTACCTGGTCGGGAGGCTAGCTGTGGGATGCGAGAGCTGTTTTTAGGTTATTGGTGTAATGGTTCAGGGATTCAGGACTGGAGCAGGTTCGTTTGCCACGAAGACCTAAGCTGTAGGGAAGCGACCATTTGATATGAAATGGGTGGCAGCTGTCAAAATGGTGGTACTGTTGCTTGTTGGTGGGTTTGATGTGGATGGATGTGTGAAGCTGGCCATTGGACAGATAGAGGTCAACGTCAAGAAAAGTGGCATGGGATGGCATGTCGAACACTTCCGGTATGAGTAGTGTGGCTTACCAACATGAGATGGAATGCATGAAGTTTAACCTTCATATGGCATCTCAACATCATATGGGAAATGGGATACTAGGTTAGTATTTCATCACTACTGTCAGTCCACTAATGAACATTTGTCAGCTAATGGAAGAAATAAGTTTCGTTTATTTTTGATGACTCAGAGTAGTCATTTATATCGTGTCGGAAAACATCCATAAAAATGAATAGACAGACAACAAATGACACTGTTTTGACAAATACCTAGAACAGACAAGGAGTTATCCAGAGAAAATTCGACTCCCCCTGCCATTCCAATTTAGTCAAAAGGCCAAGGATTCCTCTGAAAACTTGGATATGTCCTTGAGAAATTGGTTTTACGAAATAAATTATATAATTAACTTATTTTTTAGAACAAAAAGGAAGATATCCAAATGCTACAGTAATGAAGATGAACTGGATCAATTCACTATAACTGATAGACGAACCTGTGTAAATGACAGTAAAGGGTCTACTGCGGGCCTCGCCAGTGTGTCCTTTGTAACCTACAAGGGGCTGAGGGTAGGAGCTTGGACGTCCTGAGGGGTTGATGACACCACATAGGTGTGTGATGTCCAGGAGGCGTGGCGACCTTCACCCTCCGGTGTTAAATGTCCCAAGTTATCATGCAGTAGAAAGACCCCCAATTGCTATTAAGTGCTTATCGAAATAACAGCAGCCACCAAACTTGTAAAGAAGTTTAACTGCAAACCTAGTAATTACAGATCAGTAACAGATGGTCATAGTTGATTAGTGTAGAGAGCAGTGCTTTAGTCAGTTTGTGACAGATTTTATGAAATACTGACATTTCATGAGTCTTTTCCCCTTGCTGAATGTTGAGGCACTAATATTTTGCACAAGGTTGTTTCGTAGTTTATGTTCAGACTGGTAGTTTTGGTAGACAGCAAAAACCTTTGGCATTTGAGTTTTGAGTGTAATAGTTGTTTGATTTTGAAGGAAATGCTTAGCAATATGATACCCAGGACTTCACAGTAGGAAGAGTAAAATGGATTTCATAGACAGCCTGCTCAAAGCTCACTCTTACTGCATTGTTGGTTGCATGCCAGGTCAGTTTGCTAAAAAACTTGCAATGTTCTGTATTGTCTGCCAGTGAGTTAGTCAGAGAATTTTTTAGTTGCCCTTGTCCATTAATTTTTATTTACCTTTATATGGGTTGCAATATGCTGGCAGAATGACCATGAAGTTATTTCTTAGCCACATGCTCTGTCACCAGTGCATCTTCTTCTGGAGTAGCTGAAATGTTTTAGAAAAACTAGTTTCTCGGAGATTACACCCACATCCCCTTAAGAGATGTATATGTTGTCTTATTTACAACTTGTAATACTTCAAGTATAGTTAGCTACAGACTTTTATTTGGACTACACTTGTCTGTACAAAACCATGTATCTATTGTCATGTTTTTCTGAGCCAGGATTGAGGCGGCACAGAGTAACTGCTCAAGTAGTAGGTCTCGCAATAGCATAAAGACTGCCCTTGTCACTCAGTCTTGAACATAAGCTGTGTTCATCCAGAGTCAGAAACATGCAGAAAAGAAACAAAAATTCTGCTAACAGTATGCAGGTCAAAACTACTTGTCTAACAAGTCCTCTTGCCAATATCATGACCATCATTTGTCAATTAGAGCAACCTTCATAGCAATTATTTGTCATGCATCAAAAGCAATTATTGGTCATACATCAAAAAGAATTTACACAAATACTACTTTCATAGTATCCGGACACCTTTGAAAGCCTTTTCTGAAGATTAAACTTCAGTGTTCTATCATAGGCCATTTTTCCAAACCCTTTTTGAAAATATTGGAAGGAGTGATAAGGAAACCACCAATAATTACAGACTTATCTCCAGTTTTGTAGATGGGTGTTACTACACTATATTTGAAGTCTTGTCAGGAAGCATGAGGGATAAGTCTCAAGGTCAAGAAACACATTTGGTTTCCTAAACACCTCACCTTACTTCTTGATGTAATCTCATTTGAGTGATATACACTTTGTTCAGCGATCCTCCAGCTTCTTCATCCGATTGGAAGAATAGATTCTGTCAAACTGTGCAAAATACTTGTTGACTACAACTACCACTTTTTCATTTGATGAAACTTTCTTCCCGTCAAGCCCAAGTTTCCAGTCAGGGAACAGGAAAAATCACTTGCATTTAAGTCTGGTGAATAGGGTGGATGAGGAACCAATTCAAAGCCCAATTCATCCACTTTCATTGTTGTTTCCACTGCTGTGTGGGATGGCGCTTTATCCTGATGAAAGAGCACTCTTGTGGACAACCTTTGTCCTTTTTTTTTTTTGGTTAATGCAAGTATCAAATAATCCAACAATGAAGCATTATAGAGTCCAGTTATGGTTTTGCCGTTACCAAGTAATCTATGAAGATTATTCATTATGAATCGCAAAAAACTGGCCATCACCTTACCATCTAACGAAATGGTCGTCACTTTCTTCTCTGCACTCCATCAGCCTTTTGCCATTGTTTTGACTGCCATTTTGACTCTAGTATTGATGGATCCAGGTTTCAACAACAGTCACAGATTGGTGCGGATTTTATCATTAGTATACTGTATGCAGTCGAATTAAATCAGGTGATGCTGAGGGAATTAGATTAGGAAATGAGATGCTTAAAGTAATAAATGAGTTTTGCTATTTTGGTAGCAAAATAACTGATGATCATCGAACTAGAAAGGATATAAAATGTAGACTGGCAATGGCAAGGAAAGCGCTTTTGAAGAAGAGAAATTTGTTAACATCGAGTATAGATTTAAGTGTCAGGAAGTCGTTTCTGAAAGTATTTGTATGGAGTGTAGCCATATATGGAAGTGAAACGTGGATGATAAATAGTTTAGACAGGAAGAGAATAGAAGCTTTCGAAATGTGGTGCTACAGAAGAATGCTGAAGATTGGATGGGTAGATCACATAACTAATGAGGAGGTTCAAATGGCTCTGAGCACTATTGGACTTAACATCTATGGTCATCAGTCCCCTAGAACTTAGAACTACTTAAACCTAACTAACCTAAGGACATCACACACATCCATGCCCGAGGCAGGATTTGAACCTGCGACCATAGCAGTCGTGCGGCTCTGGACTGAGCACCTAGAACCGCTAGACCACCACGGCCGGCAATGAGGAGGTATTGAATAGTATTGGGGAGAAGAGAAATTTGTGGTACAACTTGACTAGAAGAAGGGAGCGCTTGGTAGGACATATTCTGAGGCATCAAGGGACAACCAATTCAGTATTGGAGGGCAGCGGGGGGGGGGGGGGAGGGGGGGGGGCGGTGAAAATCGTAGAGGGAGACCAAGAGATGAATACACTAAACAGACTCAGAAGGATGTAGGTTGCAGTAGGTACTGGTATATGAAGAATCTTGCACAGGATAGAGTAGCATGGCGAGCTGCATCAAACCAGTCTCTGGACTGAAGACCACCACAACAACAACTACTGTGTGTTGACCTAAATTGGACAGCTGGAGTGTTCTTCATCACTGGTGCTTGTCCAACCGCATTTAAATTCACTAGCTCAAAAGTATACAGGCTTCAGTGAAGGTGCAGAGCCTAAGTAAAGTTCACCCACTTTTAATGAGAAATTAAGGATTTGCAGTACTGAAGTTTAAATTCTTGCTGACACTTTGTCCTCTGAATAAGGTAGAGCTCTGTCTTCTCATCCTTGCTTCTGATCAGTGGCTGGTGACCATGGAGCATCTCTGCTGGACTCCAATCCCCCATCATTATAGACCTATAGCAACTCAAGAAGCATGCCAAGGCATCAGTCGTGAAACAGTTTGCACTACACTTCTTCACTTGAACCCTGACTGTGCAAATGTTACGTTTCGTCTTGCCTTTAGATTGGGAGTGAAAAGCAGGAACAGTCACATGGCAAATGTCTTGACTGGCACAAACTGTGGAATGTCTGAGATACAATATGTGGACCATTATTAGTCACAATCATGTAAGGCAATCCTATTACAGAAAAAATTTTGGAGAGGGCCTGAATTGTAGCCATTACTTCCATTGCAAGACAGCAGGTACCATAGAAAATTTAGAGGAAGCATCAACCACTAACAATAAGTAAGGGTGCAGGAAGGGTCTCACGAAATCAACGCGGATATGTTCCCAGGAATGTTGCAGTGCGGGCCATGGAGAGAGAGTTACCAGTTGGGTAGCACACTGATAGCAGGCTATGGACAAGACACACAGTGTCATCATAAATGCCAGGCTAAATCACATGCCAATGGGCCAATAACTCGGTACCTCAGACCCCCAATGTTTGCAGTGTAGGAGCTGAAGCACATTCTCTGTGGGATGGCTGGAATCAGAACTCTAGGTGACAGTCCATGTGTAGCTAAGAGAGCAACACCATCAAATACCAAAAAACAGTGATGGAGGGTGAAATAGTTCTACAAAGGGTCAGAGGCCTGTCCTGTGAAGCATCCTGAATGAAATGAATAACTTGACACAAAACCGGATTGGTGGCGACAGCAGCTGTTATAGGAAATGCTACCACGTTGCACCTCAACATATAAGTGAAAACAAAGTTTTCATCCTGATCAAAAGTAGGACCTGCCCCGATCAGAAGCCAGGACAGTGCATCGGGTTTGCAATGCTATGCTGTAGGCCAAAAACGTATTTTATGGTATATCGACACAGTAGCAAGTCCCATGCAGGAGGTGATGTGCTCCTTTTTTGGAAAATGAAGCAGAAGGATTAAACAACAAAATCGAGGGCTGGTGATAAGTAATGAGTTGGAATTTAGACCCGTACAACAACATATGCGTCTTTTTGACGACATCTACAATAGCAAGAGCTTCCTTTTCATGTTGGGAAATGTGCTGGTGAGCATTTTTACATGTAAGCTATGAGACCTCTCAGAACCACCTTTTATCGGTATGCAAGAACGGCCCTGAGTCCATACAGACTGTAGCCAAAACCAGTTCATAGCTAGGATGGAAAGTAGCCAAACAAGGAGCAGAACGTAATATAGATTTCAAAAACATGAACGTTATACCAATGTCTATTCATTTTTAGTTGAGTAATGGCATGGGACAATCTGTTGGTGAATGCGTTTCCAGTTAATGTGAAATAATGATATACGACAGAAGTGTTCAGATAAACCTTATTACACTTCCACTAGATGTTAATAATTCCACCTGGTACAGTTTATCCTAGAATTGGAAGCTGATTGCTCTGTTTTAATGAAGTAATACCCATTAAGTTATATTGGCATTTATTACTGGTTGTGATGTGAACCGCTGCTTTGCAGTGTTGGTGAGTATTCAAAATCTACTTGGTCCTTGGGTCGATCGAGTCCAGTATTTATGCCTGGAAAGAGCTGGGCGTTCCTTAATCGGTCCGCGCCGAGTCGAGTGTTCCGTCTGTGGTCCGCGCCCGCCAGACTCGGCTTCAATGGACTCCTCCAGTCGCGGATGTTCCGACTGCCGTCCGCGCCCATTTTGGCCGTCTTCAACGGTTGTGGTCGTCATCTGAGGTGTGTCAGACCCGATCTGAGATGTTGGGTACTCTGTCTCATGGCTGTTACTATGATTTCCACTTCTTTATCGCGCTGGGCGCTCCATAATCGGTCCCTGCCCTGTCGCGTGTTCCGTCTGCGGTCCGCGCCAGGCATGGCCGTCTTCTGAAGTCGCGTTCATGATCTGGGGTGTGTTAAATCTGGTCTCTAATGTCCAACACCTTGTCTCACTGCTGTTCTCTCGGTCTCCACTTCTATTTCTTGTACAATCCCGGAGTGTCCAGCGTTGAGTTTTCACAAGCTCAAGCACTGGATTCCAGGCAGTGCTGATGTGGTATCCCGAGTCATCATTGATTAGATTGTCTGTGACCTTAATCTAAATGGCTTCTTTAATGACACTGTCCCAAAATCTTGAGATCTGTGCCATAATCTTAATGTCATTTTAATCCATTGTATGACCAAGCTCCAGACAATGCTCTGCTATGGCTGATTTAATTGCCTGCCAGAGTCTGGTACGTCTCTGTTGTTCTTTACACCTGATGTCCACAGTTCTGGTGGTCTGCCCAATGTATGACATCCCACACTGGCATGGTATGTTGTAAATACCTGGCTTGCATAGCCCCAGGTCATCTTTTACATTCCCCAGCATAGCCCCAATGTTGGAGGGCGGAGAATCCTGCTGATTTTGCCGGAGATAGGTCTGGCGTATGGCAGGTATGCCATCTTCTTTGCCTCTTCTGGTTCATCTTCTGGATCCTTTGGCTGACTGGCAGGTTGAAGTGCCTTCTGGATATCTCTAGAGGAGTACCCATTCCTGCTGAACACTGATCGTAAGTGTTCTATTTATGTGGCCAAACTATTAGGATCTGACAGAGTTTGTGCTCTGTGGACCAGTGTTTTGAGCACTCTATTATTCTGTGCCAGATGGTGGCAACTTCTGGCTTGTAGGTATAAGTTAGTGTGCGTAGGTTTGCGGTACACACTGTGTCCAAATGTGCCATCTGCCTTTCTCTTCACTAGAACATCCAAGGACGGAAGTAGTCCATCCTTCTCCATTTCCATTGTGAACTGTATGTTCGGATGGCAAGATCTCAGATTTAGCTGGAATTCATGTAACTTCTCCCTACCATGGGGCCAGATGACAAAGTTATCATCCACATACCTAAAAAAGCACTTGGTTTGATATGTGGCTGAAGAGAGTGCCTCCTCCTCAAACCATTTCATAAATAGGTTGGCCACCACTGATGACAGAGGGCTGCCCATCGCCACCCCTTCTGTTTGTTTGTAAAGTTGACTCCCACATAGGAAGTACGTTGAGGTCAGTACATGCCTGAACAGGTCAAGGAGAGCCCCATCGAACTTCTCTTCAATAAGCTCAAGTGATTCCTTCAGTGTTACCCGTGTGAAGAGAGACACCACATGAAAACTAACCATGATGTCTGTGTCTGTGATGTGTTGCTGACTCATCCGTTGCAGGAAATCCTTTGAGTTCCGGATGTGATGTGCACATTTACCCACATGTGGTGTCAACATCTTCTTCAGGTATTTCTCAGTAGAGTAAGCTGCTGCCCCAATATTGCTGACAATAGGTCAGCATCCTTGTGAACCTTGGATAGTCCATACAATCTAGGTGGTGCTGGTGCTTTGGGACGCAGCACCTTGACGGCTTGTTCAGGCTGGCCCGTCTCCTGCAACAGAGCCCTGGTCTTTTGTCCACTTTCTCTGTTGGGTCATTTCTTATTGACCTGTATGCATGATCCTCCAGAAGTTGTTGCACCTTCTTGTCATATTCTGTTTCCTTTAGGATGACTGTGGAGTTCCCCTTGTTGCGGGCATCACCACAATGCTGTCATCTTCGCGGAGTCGTCTCAGTGCCACCCTTTCATCACCTGAAATGTTGGATTTGGGTGGCTTGTTCTTCATGAGCGCCCTGCAGGTCTCTCTTCGGACACACTAGAAGGTAGTGTGTTGGCCACTTGCTCAACTGCACTGACGAAGGCTGCGACAGGCACGTTTCTAGGGGTCACTGCGAAATTGAGACCCTTCCTAAGTACTTTTAAGGTGGTCTCATTTAGCTGCTTGTCACTTAGATTGACCACTGTGCATGTGTCCCTAGTCTGTTGCACCTTGTTGTTGAGTCGCTCAAACTTAGCTAGTTGCCAAGCCATTGAATTCTTGCTGGTGCATTCTGCTAGAGACCAGGAGGCACCGTCAACCTGGTCCCAGTCTTGAGCGGTCAAGGAAGCTGCTATAGTTAGGTGAAGATACAGCAAATCCCTGGACGTCACATCCAGTTGGTGGCGCAAGTTGGGCACTCTCTCTCTCTAACCAGAGCGAGACTAGCTCAGTGTTTGATCCTGTTTGCCACTCTGGAGTTAACGTGATGCTTGATCCTGGCGAAAACTCAACTACCTCCCCTTCTTGGCATCTCAGCAGGAAACTGAGAGAACTCAGCATCCTCCCGTTACTTTGTCGAAGCTTGTCCAGCTTCTTGATGTTGCAGTGTATCTCCTCGCTGTAGAGTCTTCTGTTGTAATTCTTCATGCTTTCCCAGCGATCTGTTGACATCTTGGATATTCGTGAATCCAGCCGGATGTTCGCGTCATTCTCGCAAGATATTTCAACAGTGTGCCTCGCTGTCTTCTTCAGGTGCTACCTGAGACTGCTCCTTGGGTCGATCGAGTCCAGTATTTATGCCTGGAAAGAGCTGGGCGCTCCTTAATCGGTCCGCGCCGAGTCGAGTGTTCCGTCTGTGGTCCGCGCCCACCAGACTCGGCTTCAAAGGGCCCCTCCAGTCGCGGATGTTCCGACTGCCGTCCGCGCCCATTTTGGCCGTCCTCAACGGTTGTGGTCGTCATCTGAGGTGTGTCAGACCCGATCTGAGATGTTGGGTACTCTGTCCCATGACTGTTACTATGATTTCCACTTCTTTTTCGTGCTGGGCGCTCCATAATCGGTCCGTGCCCTGTCGCGTGTTCCGTCTGCGGTCGGCGCCCGCCGGATGCGGCTACATTGGCCCTCTCTAGTCGCCAGTGTTCCGACCGACGTCCGCGCCCGGCCTGGCCGTCTTCTGAAGTCGAGTTCATGATCTGGGGTGTGTCAAATCTAGTCTCTAATGTCCGACACCTTGTCTCACTGCTGTTCTCTCGGTCTCCACTTCTATTTCTTGTAGAATCTCGGTGTGTCCAGCGTTGAGTTTTCACAAGCTGAAGTGCTGGATTCCAGGCAGTGCTGATGTGGTATCTCGAGTCACGGTTGATTAGATTATCTGTGACCGTAATCTCAATGGCTTATTTAATGACACTGTCCCAAAATCTTGAGATCTGTGTCATAATCTTGGTGTCATTGTAATCCATTGAGTGACCAAGTTCCAGACAGTGCTCTGCTATGCCTGATTTAGTTGCCTGTCTGAGTCTGGTGTGTCTCTGGTGTTCATTACACCTGATGTCCACAGTTCTGGTGGTCTGGCCAATGTATGACATCCCACACTGGCATGGTATATTGTAAATACCTGGCTTGCAAACCCCCAGGTCGTCTTTTACATTCCCCAGCATAGTCCCAATTTTGGTTGGTGGGCAAAATATGCTCTTGATGTCATATTTCTGGAGAATCCTGCTGATTTTGCCGGAGATAGGTCTAGCATATGGCAGGGATGCCATCTTCTTTGCCTCGTCTGGTTCTTCTTCTGGATCCTTTGGCTGATTGGCAGGTTGAAGTGCCTTCTGGATATCTCTAGAGGAGTACCCATTCCTGCTGAACACTGATCGTAAGTGTTCTGTTTGTGTGGCCAAACTATCAGGATCTGACAGAGTTTGTGCTCTGTGGACCAGTGTTTTGAGCACTCCATTCGTCTGTGCCGGGTGGTGGCAACTGCTGGTTTGTAGGTATAAGTCAGTGTGCGTAAGTTTGCGGTACACACTGTGTCCAAATGTGCCATCTGCCTTTCTCTTCACTAGAACATCCAAGGACGGAAGTTGTCCATCCTTCTCCATTTCCATTGTGAACTGAATGTTCGGATGGCAAGAGTTCAAATGTAGCAGAAATTCATGTAACTTCTCCCTACCATGGGGTCAGATGACAAAGATATCATCCACATACCTAAAAAAGCACTTGGTTTGATGTGTGGCTGAAGAGAGTGCCTCTTCTTCAAAGCTTTTCATAAATAGGTTGGCCACCTCTGGTGATAGAGGGCTGCCCATCGCCACCCATTCTGTTTGTTCGTAAAGTTGACTCCCATATAGGAAGTACGTTGAGGTCAGTACGTGCCTGAATAGGTCAAGGAGAGCCCCATATACCTTCTCTCCAATAAGCTCAAGTGACTCCTTCAGTGGTACCCATGTGAAGAGAGACACCACATCGAAACTAACCATGATATCTGTGTCTGTGATGTGTTGCTGACTCATCTATTACAGAAAATACTTTGAGTTCCGGATGTGATGTGCACATTTACCCACATGTGGTGTCAACATCTTCTTCAGGTATTTCTCAGTAGGGTAAGTTCCTGCGCCAATATTGCTGACAACAGGTCGCAGAGGAACCCTGTCCTTGTGAACCTTGGGTAGTCCATACAGTCTAGGTGGTGCTGGCGCTTTGGGACGCAGCTTCTTGACGACTTGTTCAGGCAGGTCCGTCTCCTGCAACAGAGCGCTGAAAAGCCCGGCTCAAATCACAAAATTAAATTCACTGCATAGGTCAGTGAACTGTACACGCACACTTTTAGCACTCTAAGTGGTAACTCGTCTAAGAGTAAAAGCCGCACATAAATTCACACTTCTTACAAGCGTACAAAAATCAAAACACCTTTATATTAAACAGATAAATTATGGCATGCAATTACTAATCAATAATTTCCTATTCTTAAGAAGCTTCAAGAACTTGTATTTCATAATCAATAAAATTTTATCCTATGAAAGAAACTATTAGTCTGCTAAGACAGAATCAGATTACTGTCAACTCGTGTCTGGACGATGACATCACGAATTGATACTTGCTTGGAATGGACGAAATACCTGTACTGAAAAATACTATTAGTTGAGTAATTTACGGACTTCCATGGCAAATTTGGTACCCCTTGCATGACTACAACTTGTCCTCGCAAGCTGCCATCCACTACAACTGTGGAGCTACACATGGAGGGGATGTGCCGAAGTATCCGCACTTGACACAAATTTGTGATAGTAAGCAGTTTTACCTAAAATGCACACTCTTTGCAAGTGGTGTCAAAATGTGAGACACAACAACAGTACATCCATAATGAACCATAGCCGAAAACGTTGACAAAAACAGAAACAGTCCAGGTACTGATACAAGCAGTTGTTGACAATAAGCAAGACTACAATGTGAGAGCGAATGCCTGCTGCTCAGTGCTTATAAAAAGGAGGGTTCCAGTAGACAGTGCAGCAGATGCCATGCTGTGCGCACAAGTCACGTGGTCCACCACAAGTGTCCTCAAGTGGCCAGTATGCACAGATGCCATTGATGGAGCATTTGAGGTATAGTGAACTAACAGCCTAGTGCTGCAGCGCATATCCAATCATTATGTACTGGGTTATAGCAAGAACTTTATTGTGGAAATAAGACAGTGAATTTAGCTTGTGCATTGGAACACTTGCTTACTGAATATGAAATAGACATTAATGGTTCTCAAGGATATGTTGTTGCCAGCATTATGTATAGGAAATAATAAAAGATTTGTTGAGTTGTATGTTTGGGCACAGGTAGTTTCAAATTCACAAAAGTTGATGCAAGCCAATTTCGCTCAGAATTAGAGAGTGAGTACATCTGCAGAAAGCTGATAGACAAGAATATGATACTTGTAAGTCTTTGTAGATCTCTGAATGGAGCTGTAGAAATATTCTTTAAAAATTTTGAACTTGTGAGAAAAGCATTAAAGAAAATATCACCATCTACTATGACTTATAATAGAAATGTCGAACTCTGGCAAGCATAAATCGAGATCTTCTTTTCAGTATCTCAAAAACGCTACAATTCATTTTATACAAAGGTGCTACTCATATGGAAGCATGCTTAGAGAATATTATTATTAACTTCTGTAATGAGATTTTTACTGTTAATCATGCAGACCGATGATTCTCTGACCATTACTACTTACAGAAAGATGTGATTGTGAAATTGTTAGCTTATAGACTAACTGTAACAGTCCTTTACTGCAGGGTAGGAGTGGTTCTCGGCTTGAGGTTGACGATGGAGCAGGCGAAGAAGGCAGCCAATCAGTTGACAGAACACTTTATTGATACATGAACAGACATTGTTCAGCACATCTGATACAGGTGACAGGAGGTTATCCTGAGACCCTAGCACACTGGGTGTCATGACTCAGTGTGCTCACAGACGTTAGAGGCAGCTCCACTACCACAGCATGGTGGCTGATGGCTGCGGGGTAGTGGTGCGGCAGCAAGGCAGTGTCCCTGCTCAGTTTGGACACTCCGGCAGCAGTTGTTTGTCTGCGGTCCGGTGAAGTCAGAGCCATAGATGCGGAACGAACGGCAAAGGCTCTGCATCTTCAGACAGTACAGGTGTGATGACTTGCTGATGGGCTGGTCCTGCTTATTTAAATCCCATTTCCATGTTCTGGCAGTTTGGGATTGCCCATTGTATCGGGCCACATCGAAACATCCTGGGCAGGTTTGAAGATGTGGTATAGCATAATAGGTAAGTCGGTCACTCATGTGATGGGAGTGCATGTGACATCCCTCATGCAGAATTGCTGGTTGTGGAAGCTGTGTCTGTTGATACTGCTGAGCTGACAGAGCATTGGTAACTGAAGCCTGGTTTTGATTGCTGAGCAATGGTCACAGGTCAGCGTTATAGCCATCACATTCCCTTTTTCCTTAGATTAGTACTCCGGGTTTCTGTTTTGTTTGTAACAGATAAACTTTCAAATGTATCATTGCATAGATTAGAGGCATGTCTTCCTTTCCATTTTATTTTACACTGGATACAACATCTCACTCTTATGATGCTTAAGCATTAAATTTCTGCACTACTCTTTGTTTTCTCCCCCTCTTTTGACTTTCACAATTTATTATTGTTCGCTGTAGTTGAGTCATTACTTCACTGGTACCGGCATGACTATTGTGGATCCACGTGTTGAAGGAAGCTAAGAGCGGTATTTGGGCAGTTCTCTGTCTGGGACGGCAATACACAATACTTGTTATGCTGAAAATTACACAAACTGCTGTTGTGCGAGTTCTTATGGTTATGAGTCAGTTCTGTCCTTTGTTTCGCTACTTTCTTAGGTGATCAAGCATAGAGTTCATTCTTACATGACCATTTTGTGTTATCATCATCTGGTTCAGGGTAGCCAGAAGAGTTAGGTCTAACGTGGCATTGACGAAAGTCAAGTTTTCGTTGGACAGGATTTCGAAAGGCAGATCCAGTCCGGTAGGTAAATTAACGAGTAACTGCTTTTAGATTTGTGGTTCTAATAATGGTGGTAGCTAACCGGAAATTGGGATCTTAAATGTTGCATTGCATGCCATACTTCAACAATTCATGATCTTGTAGTGCGAAGCTCAAGGTGCTGCCAAAATGTCTTTGGTCATAGCAGGCGGTAATGACTGCTATCAATTTTTGTAGTGAGTACATCTCGTGTGACCCTATCTTCTCGAAAAATTCCGTTTCACTTGTGATGACCTCCCAGGGGCAATTAGTTGCTGGATTCTTGTAGCAAAACAGAGTATGTTTGCATGGCTCAGGTACTGCTACCATTTGCTTTGTGGGGCAAACCGTAACTTGCTCATTTCTGCACTGTAGGAGTTTTGTATAGGCGAGTAGATCATGAGACTTTCTGTCAGCGATACCAGTAGTATTTCATTTACCTGTAAACACAAATTTCAGTAGAGCTTCCCAAGCTACTATATAGGCATGGATGGTGAAGCACTCGAATCGGCAATCTTTGTCTGTATGCTTAACCTAATTCCAATTTGTGAACTAGTTATGCTGGCCATATGGTGGGAGAATGATAAAGCTTTCTCTTCCACTGCTGCTAATATTGTAAAGCGGCCAGTAAGTTGCCGCGAATTTTTCGTAGCCCTTGGAGAAACTGTCCTGGTTGCAAAAGTGGTGGTGGTGTCAAATGGCCACAGATCACATGGAGGAGTGCCTGTACCTATCTCAACCCTGTATGTATCTTCTCAACATCATCCATGTCGGCAGTGCTGAATACTGTCTTTAGGATGTTGCTGCTTGTATTTATCCAGCCTCTTTTTTGCCAAACTTATGGTACTGATACCACAGTTTGGCACAGCTGCTCCTTCAAACATACAAAAGCCGATCGTAATAACTAATATTCCATTTGAGCATCATTTACACTCACCCTGGTTTGCATAAGGGATTGTACAATAGTTCCTTGGATATGTACTCAAGTTGCTGAATTTCATTTTCTACTGCCTATACATCAAAATCCAAACACTGGTGATTTGATGTCACTATGTCTGGCTGCTGCGTAAAAAGCATGCCACTACCCATAGATCGTACCATGGTGGCTTCTGCCATTTTGGATTCGCCCCAAAGGCCCAGCAGCACCATAATCAGGAATTCTCTGGCTCTCATTTTATCTTTGGTTTTCCGTTGGGCAACGAGAACTGGTACAGTTACTCTCTACACTCTGTAAATTGGTACTGGGTTGGGCCCAGTCTGCACCCTATGGGAAGAGGAAATTCCCTGTCAGCTTACTGATCCCTCTCATGTTCGAAAAGCATCCTTAAACTCATTGTCTTTATTGACTAAATTGCTCAACAAAACATCTGTTATAAAGAATCCCCAACCTTAAAGTTAAGTGCCAAAGTATGTCACATATATACGCAATCATTCTCACTTACTGCCAACTTATGATCTATCTACTTATGTACTTCCATACCAACTATATTTTAAACAAAACAACTGATTTGAATTAGGCATATTTCTGTTGTATTATTAGTTCTATAACCTACTAACTACACGCAAAGGTTGCCCATGAACCTGTCTCAAACAAATAACATAACATAAATATAACCATAATACACAAGTGATAAGTAATTACAAACATTCAACTCTTGAGACCCTTTCATGGACTTAAGGCGTATGGGCGTGTTGGAACAATCTCAGATACACTCTGCATCGCTGACTTATTTTACCTTCCTTTTTCCTGCTTTCCTTAACCATTTCCCATCCACCTTTGGAAGGAGCTGCTGACAATAGGGGCAGCGCTTCTGATTCGCCTTTAAATGGGTGGATTCTACTCATATGGACAACTGCATCGCTGACTCATTTTACCTTCCTTTCTCCTGCTTTCCTCGACCATTTCCCATCCACCTTTGGAAGGAGCTGCTGACAATAGGGGCAGCGCTTCTGATTCGCCTTTAAATGGGCGGATTCTACTCATATGGACAACTGTGTTTTGGATGGCATCCACGGAGGATGTCATTTCGACTACCTGATAGGGCCTTTGCTACTGGGGTATGAACTAATTTGTTTTCCCCTTATGAATGTGTGGGTTAGGTAGCATAATGCACTGCTTGACATGATACTTTGTTAATTTTGCTTTTTTATTGAGAATGTTTTCCTGTCTTCTCAGAGATTTTGCACTCATTTTTTGCATCTGAAACTGTATCTCTTTTAGCCTTTTAGTAATGTCCCAAACAGAGGATACAACCTTCCTGGGATCGAAAATGATGTCTTGGGCCAGTCTCGTGGTGCTTCTTCCAATTGGTGCTAGCCATTGCGTAAAATCCGAAGTGGTGAAATAATGGGATTGGCCCAGATTGTCCAATGTCTCTGCGACGCTAGACATTGTATATTCATCAGTGACAATTCGCTAATTTAGATATCTGTAATCATATCAGAACCTTTAATCATTTTCCCCACCTCAGTACTTTTGGGCACAATTACTGCTGGGCCTGTTGAGGAGCTAGTACTTTCTTCCAGGGCTTCATCCTGAAGCTGGTGGTTCATGAACTCCTCCACTACCAGCTGCAAACAGTGGGGAACACAGTATGGTTTCTTGTATGGTTGGTTCAAATGGCTCTGAGCACTATGAGACTTAACGGCTATGGTCATCAGTCCCCTAGAACTTAGAACTACTTAAACCTTACAAACCTAAGGACATCACACAACACCCAGTCATCACGAGGCAGAGAAATTTCTTGTATAATGGCAACTCTTTCCAAGTGAGAATTCTCCTTAGCTGGTAGTGGTCCAGGTGGATTAAACAATCCTGCATATAATTCTAATAGCTTCTCCATATGTACTCTCTCACGTCCCTTCAGATGCAACACTTTTCCCCTCAGTGCAACTAAGTTGACAAGACTCTTATGGTTTTGATTTTCTGCACTGAAATATCTTTCTAATTCACCCTCTTAAACCTCTAAGTTATCTGTCAGGGTTCTTTTGGATAGCCTCTGCTCCTCTGAACTAAAATTATCTATACAGATGGGCACTGCTTGGCAACTGCCCAACCCTTGCACACATGACAAACTTCGTTGTAAAAGAGCCTTGCATCTGATCCAATATCTCATTCTGTGTTAATGGCTCTATCATTCACAAAGTATAAACTGGCAGATGAGCACCTTCATTCATTCAGACCAGATTTCCTGTACTTTCAGCATCATATCCTGCGAGTCAAGTCTAAGAGAACGTGTATGCAGTTTCATCTGCTTAAACAATGTCTTGGGTGTTCCTTGTGACAGTTCACCATTTTCAAGCTTAAAACTGTGACGGAATAATGCACCATGCAGTTCTACATATGTTGCTGCAGATTGACCTTAGCTTTATGTTTACTCATGATGTCCAGACCCAGAATGATGTTGCAGCTAATGCGTCACGAAGGCAGAACTTCCATGCATATTAAGAAGTCTCTCTCTTCACTAAGAAATCCAGCAACATGGAACCGAGAGAATTCACAATTTTACACCCCCACACCATTTAACTGACAGTGTGGTAGTTTCAAATTCACTGCACTCCATTTAACCTACAGTGTGGTGGTTTAAAATTCACTGCACTCAACATACTCTGACCAGCCATAGATACCCGTGATCCTGTATCCAACAACTAACTGGAATAGACGAATGTCTGCCACTGATTTTGCACTGAGATGTCTCGTGGTCGAACTTACTGGGAGTGTTGCATAGTGGTACACCATCCCTTGTCCATTTAGTTTAGGGGTGTGTGTGTTACACTGATTCCACCATCTATATGCCTGTGGACATTTTTTAAGAGCGCCCCACTTGCATGTGTGCCACAGCACATGCAAGAGGGCTTGTGAGCCCAGATTTGTCAACATAAACTGTTGCCAACCAGTTATTAGCTGTGGTACTGTAGGCACCCACACCTCTAGCCCATCTTTCCCTCATGCTACGGCATCAACATCCATGATTCGACTAGTGCTGCCAGAGGGTCACTTGGAAGATGTAACGGCGCACCATAGTCTTCAGCCATGAAAGTACACTCCTGGAAATTGAAATAAGAACACCGTGAATTCATTGTCCCAGGAAGGGGAAACTTTATTGACACATTCCTGGGGTCGTATACATCACATGATCACACTGACAGAACCACAGGCACATAGACACAGGCAACAGAGCATGCACAATGTCGGCACTAGTACAGTGTATATCCACCTTTCGCAGCAATGCAGGCTGCTATTCTCCCATGGAGACGATCGTAGAGAGACTGGATGTAGTCCTGTGGAACGGCTTGCCATGCCATTTCCACCTGGCGCCTCAGTTGGACCAGCGTTCGTGCTGGACGTGCAGACCGCGTGAGACGACGCTTCATCCAGTCCCAAACATGCTCAATGGGGGACAGATCCGGAGATCTTGCTGGCCAGGGTAGTTGACTTACACCTTCTAGAGCACGTTGGGTGGCACGGGATACATGCGGACGTGCATTGTCCTGTTGGAACAGCAAGTTCCCTTGCCGGTCTAGGAATGGTAGAACGATGGGTTCGATGACGGTTTGGATGTACCGTGCACTATTCAGTGTCCCCTCGACGATCATCAGTGGTGTACGGCCAGTGTAGGAGATCGCTCCCCACACCATGATGCCGGGTGTTGGCCCTGTGTGCCTCGGTCGTATGCAGTCCTGATTGTGGCGCTCACCTGCACTGCGCCAAACACGCATACGACCATCATTGGCACCAAGGAAGAAGCGACTCTCATCGCTGAAGACGACACGTCTCCATTCGTCCCTCCATTCACGCCTGTCGCGACACCACTGCAGGCGGGCTGTACGATGTTGGGGCGTGAGCGGAAGACGGCCTAACGGTGTGCGGGACCGTAGCCCAGCTTCATGGAGACGGTTGCGAATGGTCCTCGCCGATACCCCAGGAGCAACAGTGTCCCTAATTTGCTGGGAAGTGGCGGTGCGGTCCCCTACGGCACTGCGTAGGATCCTACGGTCTTGGCGTGCATCCGTGCGTCGCTGCGGTCCGGTCCCAGGTCGACAGGCACGTGCACCTTCCGCCGACCACTGGCGACAACATCGATGTACTGTGGAGACCTCACGCCCCACGTGTCGAGCAATTTGGCGGTACGTCCACCCGGCCTCCCGCATGCCCACTATACGCCCTCGCTCAAAGTCCGTCAACTGCACATACGGTTCACGTCTACGCTGTCGCGGCATGCTACCAGTGTTAAAGACTGCGATGGAGCTCCGTATGCCACGGCAAACTGGCTCACACTGACGGCGGCGGTGCACAAATGCTGCGCAGTTAGCGCCATTCGACGGCCAACACCGCGGTTCCTGGTGTGTCCGCTGTGCCGTGCGTGTGATCATTGCTTGTACAGCCCTCTCGCAGTGTCCGGAGCAAGTATGGTGGGTCTGACACACCGGTGTCAATGTGTTCTTTTTTCCATTTCCAGGAGTGTAGTTTCTGCTTGAACACAAGTGATAGCCATTTTTGTGTACGACATAGACCTGTTGAGATCTGTCTAGGAGAGTGCATTTGTCCCAGATATACTCGTCCCACCCCAGGCCTTACGGTCTAGGGTGCAATAAGCTACAACGCCCGTTTACCTTTGGTGTTCCTGGAGGGGATGCTACCAGCACTTGGTATGTGCAGAATGTTGCATGACCTGTTCTTTTCCCGTTCTTGTAACAGGAAGGTGATGTATTGTACCAACATGATAATGCCTGCCCACATACTGCCCGTATAAGTCATCGTGCTCTGGAAGACACGCAACAAAATCGCTGACTGGCACCATCTCCAGACTTGTCTCCAATCGAGCATGTGTCGCAGATGGTGAAACGAGAAGTGACTTGTGCAACTCACCAACCAACAACTCATCATACGTACCAAGCGAACAGCTCGAGCAGCTGTAGCATGACATATTTCAGGACAGTATTTGCAATCTGTACAATTGACTGGAGGCTAGAGTCAGCACCTGCATTGACACCTGTGTACTAATATGGGTGTTTCAGCTTGTATCAATACCTGGTACCTCAGAACCATTTATGCTATTGATCTGTAAATGTAATCATTCCATGTACTCCATATGCACTGTTACAACACTATATCTTCAATGGCTTGGGAACCTCTAAAACAGTGTACAACATTTTTTTTTCCTGCAGTGCTTCTTCCCCACATTTAGAGGAAAAATTGTGTCACCATATGAAGCCATACCAGCAACAAGGATAGGTGAATACATACCTGAAGCCCTTCTTTCACCCTTCAAACGACTGACTTCTCTACACAAAACTTCACTGTAAGCTTTGATCTTAGCTATGTCATTCAGAAGATGCTTAATTTGCCATATGGGTTGTTGCTTTCTCAGGGACTGCTATTTCACTCATACCTATGACTACAAGCATGTACTAAAACCAAAATAGAAAATCAAGGACAAACACAATGAAACAGACCCAAAATAGAACACTTGTTCCTGGCACTTACTTAAAAACTTGCGCCAAACGGCACCACTGCTGCACCTCCTTTCTTCAGGGCTCCTTTGCACAGCAGTTTCCAACTCCAGAAAGTATAATGACACCAACATTGTAATAGGCTTTTACTGAAAGGAAGGAGTGGGTGAGTGGTTCTGTGCTGGAGGTAGTCAGTGGACTGGGTGAAGAAGGTAGACAATCAGTTGATAGAACACTTTTTTGATGAGCACATACATACACGTTTCAGCACATTTGAAACAAACAGATGACAGGAGTTGATCCTCAGACCCCAGCACCCTGGTAAGGGCTTGTCGATGCAGGCTTTTGCAGTGGACAGTGGCAGCATCCCAGCTACTGCTGCATGCTGGCAGATGGCAGCTGACAGTTACAGAGAGGTGATGCAGCATTGAGGTGGCGTCCCTGTGCCTAGGATGAACACTCAGGCAGCAGTCACTGGTTCATGGCCCTTTGGAGAAAGAGTCATAGATGTGGTGATGAACGACACAGATTCTGCATCATTGTACGGCCCAGACGACTTGCAGATGGGTTGTCCCTGCTGGTTTAAATCCAGTTTCCACATATTGATCCTGACATTTGTGGAAGGTCCCCTGCATTGAGGCCACACTGAAACATCTGGCGCAGGGTTGAGAGCCTGGAGTGCCATAATAGAAAGGTCATGCGACAGGAGTCCATGTGACATCCCTCACATAGAAGTGCATTTTTCAGAAGCCATTTCTGCTGAGCTATCAGGGTATTGGCCAATAACTGCAGCCTGGTGTCAGTTGCTGGGCTTTGTTCCCAGCTGTCAGTGTTTGAGCCATTATGTAAATTAATATGAAATGGGATTTCTTATATGAAACACAGATTGGACAAGTTTGTGTTGAAACTATGTTTGAAAGATTCTTTGTCAAATATACTGATGTGTCGTACAGTTGTTCACCTATGAGAAAGACTGGGTGTTTGTGTTGTCCTCATCATTTCATCCTCATCATCATCATTTGTATCAGTGGCTAGTTTAAACGGTGTAAAAATATAGGACTGTGTAAAAAATGTGACTTTGTATGGGCGCTGATGTTCGCGCAGTTGAGCGCCCCACAAATCAAACATCATCGTCACTTCTAAGAAAGACTAATTTCAAAGACAAGCCTAAAACAAAATTACCGAACTGGCGTACCAAAGAACTTGAAAGCATTAGGGAACAAATGCTGGTAATGCTACGTGTAGATAAAAATAGTGTAAGACAGACATTACACAGGCTGACATAGATTCTATGACATGCCTGAAATATATAAAATTTTATACAACTAAGCTTCTTCATGTGAAAAAGTTAATGTACGAATGATTTGTAGAAACTGCTCCAAAGAAGTGCAAAGTGACATGGCAGATTATCACACAACAACTGTTACTTGAACCTGACCAATTGAATGAGTTCCTCGTGTCTTTGGTGAAAGAAACTGGAAGAAAATCAACCTAGCCAATATGTCTGCAAATGAACTATGTCACAAGTAACTACCACTGAAACAGACTCAAGTGGAAAGTCATCACATCCACAGCTATAAAAAATTCTCCAACTGTAAAACAATGGATTGTTACTGGAGATCCAAGCACATTATTAAGAAAACTACTCATCTGATCTGTGAACATTTAAAATAAATTTTTAGCTAATGTCTTCAGTTTGGAGTTTTCCCTTCATCATTAAAAATTTTGAAAGTTATACCAATTTTTGAAGGAGGATACCAAAATCTCCCCTAAAATTACAGGCCTGTCTCAATAGTTCCTATAATTTCCAAAATATTTGAAACACTCATATAAATCAGTGACTTTTTGAAGGAAATTACTTCCTTTCAAACAATCAGTTTCGTTACAGATGGGGAAAAAGTACCACTTCAGCAATTTTTAACGTAGTAATCCAGATAGTCACTGCTTTTGAATATAAAAACACTGTCTCACTTTTTCTGTGTGGCCTAAGTAAAGCCTTTCATTGTATTCTGCATGAGATGTTGCTTGAGAAGCTTGATTTTTGGGGGAAAATAATAAATCAATAAAAATAGTAATTTCATATTTAAGTAGCAGAAGACAGTATGTCTCAAAGAGAAGCAGACATTCTCTTGTGAAAACTGTTGAATCCGGGGTACCACAGGGATCAGTTCTTGGACCGTTCTTTTCCATAACAGCAGTCAACAATTTACCACGTCATGTTCGCCCATTTGTGATCTGCTATGCTGATGACACAACAATAACTCCAACTCATCAAGACAGCTCAGTATTACAAAATATGTCACTGGAATCAATAGGTGCTGCATTGAAATGAATCTACTCTAACAAACTTCTGTGCAACTGAAACAAGACCCATCATCCCCTGATAGGACTGTGCTGATATAGAAAGTAGAATGGTTAAATTTTTTGGATTCCATATTGACTCCAAGTTGAACTTGGGAGAAAACGTCAGTTATACCTCCCAATATGGAAACTGAAAGATTTGGTTACTTCGGAGTATTTCAGATTGACCTATTTTGATCTGTTCCTGTCTCACATTTCGTATGGACTGCCAGTATTGGGGACTGCACATGTATAAGGAAGATACAAAGAATGTAATACGAGAAATGTGTAGGGTGGGACCAAGAGATCATTGTTGATCTCTGTTTAGTAAAATTAATATACTTACTATTGTGAATCTGTACACATTTTTCTCATCACTGAACATTACTCTAAATGCAAATGAATTTCAAGTACAGGATGATGCATGATAAGTCACCCATTGAATTTTGATCCTACAAGTATACTATTGGGGCAATAGCTTTCAAATTGTACACTCAACTTCGTGCAGTTTTTGGAAATTACGCCAGATGTCGTTGAGAGTTCATCGCTTCCGTCGTAAGTCTGCTATACAAGGGCGATGTTCTTGAGGACAACATTATAGAAATGGAAGAGAATGTAGATGAAGATGTAATAAGACATATGATACTGCGTGAAGAGTTTGACAGAGCACTGAAAGACTTAACCCTTTCCAGCCCAGTGATGCCATATGGCATCATCATATTTAACTTTTTCCCAAGGCCAAACTATTTGTCCAAAGATTATAAACAAGTGTGCAGGGCTTTCTAAAGTTCATTGTTCTTAGGTTGGCTACTGTGAATTCGCTAAAGCAGAGAGCACTAGGCTACAATGGCTTGACAAAAGTATTGTTGCATGGTGTCTACGGTACAGTGCACCCAGCTGGACTTTCAAAATATTATATCAAGGTAAAGGAAGCAAACTAATATCAAAGTTGCACTAATAAATTATTGTTGAAAGTGTAAATTAACTAGTAAACACTTTGAAAATAATGCTAGTTAAGGCAATTTTCTGCTTGGAAGTCACAAACATGTGTGATTCCATTTGGCATCATTGGGCATTTGTTATGTTACCAAATGTAGTACATGCAATAACTTCGACTAAAGTTTACCATAATGTGTAACTCTTAATATTTTCAAGTTTCTTTTGAAGCTTTATTATACTAACTAATATTAATATGTTAAAATTTCCCAGTTTTTTTGCTGCTTTAGTAAAAAATTCCTGGTTTCTTTACCATATGATTCCCAATCATAAATCATCATCAGAAGAAGAAATGTTGCTGCTTCTCGAAGGTGATTTATCTGATTTGGACCTTGATATGTCTGATGTGGAGGAAGAGATTGAAAATGCTCGGCAGCAGGACCCTACTACATTGGATATACAGTTTCTTCAAGGAATGGACCTTGATATGGTTGAAATTCTGGACCCTCAAGCCAATGATGAAGATGATGTTCCCTTAGCTTCAAGATTACTTGCTGAGCCAAACCTTGCACCAAGTCATTCAGCTCAGAAAATTCAGTGTGATACACACCAGGATCTTTGGTGGAGAATGAAGGACAGTGAAGAAGTGGACACATAATGTAATGCAATTTTTTCTGACCCTCCAGGAGATGAACTGACACCTTTGCAGTATTTCAGAACAATGTGTAGTGATGACATTATCCAGAACCTAGTCGAGCAATCTAATCTATACTGCACACAGAAAACAGGTGCTTCTTTAGATACAAATGTTCGTGAAATAGAAAAGTATATAGGCATAAACATCCTAGCAGGTGTTGTGAAAATACCTAGTTACAGAATGTACTGGGCAGAGGCTACAAGATTTTCTCCAATAGCTGACTCAATGCCTAGAAATAGGTTTGATAACTCAAGAAATTATTTACATGTGAATGAAAACACTAAAATGAAACAAAGAGAGGACCCTGATTATGACAAGCTGTTCAAGGTGAGACCATTTGTTGACAAAATCAAACAA
Organism: Schistocerca americana; assembly: GCF_021461395.2. Taxonomy (NCBI): domain Eukaryota; kingdom Metazoa; phylum Arthropoda; class Insecta; order Orthoptera; family Acrididae; genus Schistocerca; species Schistocerca americana. The sequence continues at coordinate 210,103,963 of NC_060119.1, forward strand.
TGTTTTTCAATTATTGAACCTGAGGGAATATCATTCAGTGGATGAATTAATCATTCCATTCAACGGTCATTCATCCCTGAAACACTATGTAAAACGCAAACCACACAAGTGGGGTATAAAAGTTTTTGCCTGTGCTGGTTCTAGTGGAATTGTGTACAATTTTGAAATATACCGAGGGAAAGGAACTGTACATAATGATACTGGTCTTGGTATAAATGATGATATTGTGATAAGGCTTGTGGAAGGACTGCCAAAATATACAAATTTTAAAGTGTTTACAGACAATTGGTTCACCTCTTACAATCTTATTTCTGCCCTGAAAAACTATGGCATTTTGGCTGTTGGAGCTGTTAGACCCACAAGACCTCAAGGCTGCAATCTAAAAGCAGACAGTGAGCTGAAAAAGCAGGGACGAGGATCATACGATTATCGAAATGAAACAGAAAGGAACATCATAACGCTGAAGTGGTATGATAACAAGTCTGTCGTTCTTGCATCATCATACAAAGGAGTAAGTCCAGTAGAACCAGTGAAACGTTGGTCAGTGGGAGAACGAAAATATATTGATGTTCCAGGGCCAGACATTATTAGGGAATATAACCGTTCGATGGGAAGAGTTGATCTGCACGACATGCTGGTTGCTTTGTATAGGAGTAATATTGGTGTGAAAAGATTTTATCTAAGGATCGTATTCCACTCCTTGACATGTGCGTTGTGAATGCGTGGCTCCTATACTGCCAACACTGCAGACAAAGAGGAATTACAAAATACATGTCTGTTGATTTTTCGGTCTGATGTAGCTCGTGGACTACTAAAAGCAGGAGACATTTTGGTAAGAAGATGAGGACGCCCATCAGATGACGGTCCATCACCTACAGTTGTGAAGAAACGAGCCCCATTGGTTCCCAGACCAGTTGATGATGTAAGGTATGACAACATGGGACACTGGCCACAGCACGTAGAAAACAACAGCATATTCTCGAACGAAATGCATCAAATGTAATAAACCTCTTTGCTTTACGAAAGACAGGAACTGTTTTAAATTTTCATGTAAAGTAACAATCAAGCTGTAAAAAAACATAAAATTGTCCTGAAATGCAAGTTGCATTATTGTATGTACTAATTTTTCTTTAGTAAACTGCATCAAATTATGCAATTAAAATATTCATTCAAGTTCCATTACCAAGCACTGTGACATCCCAACCACCTGACTGAAGGAAACAAACCCTGCCCAATGATGCCATATGGAGTCATCTCAAATTTCCCTCCAAAAACAAAAAAATAATAAAATTTCTTATAAATATATATTATTCCAATCATTATGTAGGGAAATACGCGAAAATATATTTTTTCCCACAAATAAATAAACGTTGGGCTGGAAAGGGTTAAGCCGAAACAAGGCCCCGGGAATAGACAACATTCCATTAGAACTACTGACAGCCTTGGGAGAGCGAGACCTAACAAAACTCTACTACCTAGTGAGCAAGATGTATGAGACAGGCGAAATACCCTCAGAGTTCAAGAAGAATATAATAATTCCAATCCCAAAGAAAGCAGGTGTTGAAAGATGTGAAAATTCCCGAACTATCAGTTTAATAAGCCATGGCTGCAAATACTAACACGAATTCCTTACAGACGAATGGAAAAACTGGTAGAGGCCGACCTCGGGGAAGATCAGTTTGGATTCCGTAGAAATGCTGGTACATGTGAGGCAATACTGACCCTACGGCTAATCTTAGAAAATAGATTAAGGAAAGGCAAACCTACGTTTCTAGCATTTGTAGACTTTGAGAAAGCTTTTGACGATGTTGACTGGAATACTCTCTTTCAAATTCTGAAGGTGGCAGGGGTAAAATACAAGGAGCAAAAGGCTATTTACAATTTGTACAGAAACGGGATGGCAGTTATAAGAGTCGAGGGGCACAAAAGGGAATCAGTGGTTGGGAAGGGAGTGAGACAGGGTTGTAGCCTATCCCTGATGTTATTCAATCTGTATATTGAGCAAGCAGTAAAGGAAACAAAAGAAAAATTCGGAGTTGGAATTAAAATCCATGGAGAAGAAATAAAAACGTTGAGGTTCGCCGATGACATTGTAATTCTGTCAGAGACAGCAAAGGACCTGGAAGAGCAGCTGAAGGGAATGGACATATAAGGATGGAGGATATAAGATGAACATCAACAAAAGCAAAACGAGAATAACGGAATGTAGTCGAATTAAATCGGGTGATGCTGAGGGAATTAGATTAGGAAATGAGTCACTTAAAGCAGTAGATGTGTTTTGCTATTTGTGGAGCAAAATAACTGATGATGGTCGAAGTAGAGAGGATATAAAATGTAGATTGGCAATAGCATGGAAAGCGTTTCTGAAGAAGAGAAATTTGTTAACATCGAGTATAGATTTAAGTGTCAGGAAGTCGTTTCTGAAAGAATTTGTATGGAGTGTAGCCATGTATGGAAGTGAAACGTGGACAATAAATAGTTTAGACAAGAAGAGAATAGCAGCTTTCGAAATGTGGTGCTACAGAAGAATGCTGAAAATTAGATGGGTAGATCACATAACTAATGAGGAGGTATTGAATAGAATAGGGGAGAAGAGGAGTTTGTGGCACAAATTGACGAAGAAGGGATCGGTTGGCAGGGCATGTTCTGAGGCATCAAGGGATCACCAATTTAGTATTGGAGGGCAGCGTGGGGGGTAAAAATCGAAGAGGGAGACCAAGAGAGGAATACACTAAACAGGTTGTAGTAGGTACTGGTAGATGAAAAACCTTGCACAGGATAGAGTAGCATGGAGAGCTGCATCAAACCAGTCTCTGGACTGAAGATCATAACAACAACATGATGGCGCACAAAGGACGGTTGACTGTTGCACAAAAGATGAAGATTGTGTTACTATTCGCAGCGATGGACAACATTACATTGACACAGTGAAGGTTTTTTGCCCATTTCGGCACACGCTGAGCTCCCAGCCGACAGATTACATAAGAAAGTTGAAGGTACTTGATCTGTTTTGGAGTGACAGTGGTCACACGCACGTCCCATACATTCGCTGTAAATCATTGAAGCAGTTCGAGTGGCTTTGACTCGTAGTCTGAGTAAATCGACAAGAAGAGCCAGTGCCAATTTGAGAATTTCACGACAATCTGTACTACGAGTTATTCAATCCAACCTTCGCCTGTATCTATACAAGATGACTGTGGCGCATAAGCTTGCTGCGAGAGATAAAGAGTGGAGACTGCAGTTTGCAAGGTGGACAGTCGAGCAAGACCAAGCGGCAGCGCTACAGAACTTAAGGTTTTCTGATGAAGCTCATTTTATGTGAGCGGTGTTGTGAACAAACAGAACTTTCGATTATGGGCACGTCAACCTCTGCAAATTATCCACACGAAAGGCAGCTATGGGGAGAAAGTGTGCGTGTGGGTCACAATGTCAAGCCATGGAATCAAGCGGTCCGTTCTTCTTCGATGTTACAGTAGCCAGTGAACGCTAGTTACACATTCTGCGAAACCAGCTCTTTCCTCAACTCATGGCCTCAGGTCTTCCATTGCAGATACAATGGTTCATGCAGGATGGAGCACGCCGCGGCACTGCCAACGTTGTTATTTCCTACACAAAAGACTTGGCCTTAGGGTATTGTCAAAAATGTTTCCAGAACGTTGTGCAGGAGGGTCAATGTGACCGCCCCACAGCCCAGCCATTAACTTCTTCCTTTGGGGGCTCCTTAAAGAGAAGGTGTACGACAGAAAACCCGGAAATGCAATGCAACTTGGGACCATCAATGTGGGGCTATGCCGTGCCATTCCAGAAAATTTGTGTTGGAGCGTCGTCACAAATGCATGTGAACGACTGGAAGTAGTTGTAAACCAAAACGGCAGTCATATTGAGTATGCGATTCATTAGTTTGTATTTCCAAGCTGTATTCTTTGCTTCTACATCAATAAATTACAAATCGTGTCAAGAACAAAAGTGTTACTCATGAAACAAATCAGGTGACTTATCATGCGCCACCCTGTAAGTGAGCTATCCTGTCAGGAAGGTTACAGTTCATAGAAATAGACGGAAAGTCATCGAGTAAAACGGAAGTAATATCCGGCGTTCCCCAAGGAAGTGTTATCCTTGGGGATAACACTTCTATATTAACGACATAGGAGACAATCTGAGTAGCCGTCTTAGATTGTTTGCAGATGATGCTGTCATTTACCGTCTTGTAAAGTCATCAGATGATCAAAACGACTTGCAAAATGATTTAGATAAGATACCTGTATGGTGCGAAAAGTGGCAATTGACCCTGAATAAAGAAAAGTGTGAAGTTATTCACATGAGTACTAAAAGAAATCAGCTAAACTTCGATTATGCGATAAGTCACACAAATCTGAAGGCTGTAAATTCAGCTAAATACTTAGGGATTACAATTACAAATAACCTAAACTGGAACGATCGCATAGATAATATTGTGGGTAGAGCAAACAAAAGACTGCGGTTCATTGGAAAAACACTTAGAAGGTGCAACTAAAGAGACTGCTTACACCACGCTTGTCCGCCCTATTGTGGGGTATTATTGTGCGGTGTGGGATCCACATCAGGTGGGACTGACAGATTACATCGAAAAAGTACAAAGAAGGGAAGCTCGTTTTGTATTATCGCGAAATAGGGGAGATAGTGTCACAGACATGATACGTGTATTGCAGTGGCAGTCATTAAAACAAAGGCGTTTTTCGTTGCGACGGGATATTCTCATGAAATTTCAATCACTAGTTTTCTCCTTCGATTGTGAAAACATTCTGTTGGCACCCACCTACACAAGGAGAAATGATCATCACCATAAAATATGAGAAATCAGGGCTCGCACAGAAAAATTTAAGTGCTCGTTTTTCCAATTGTTTCAAGACACAGACTGGTAAATGTAGCCCACTCCACCAGAGTCAGCTCACTAAAAATCTTTAACAAATCAAAAATTACCGTACAACTCATTGACTGAAAATCAATTTTATAATATAAAAGGTGCAGGTTTAATAATGAATAAAAAATACGAGTGCCGGTGAGCTACAACAAACAGCATAGTGAACGCATTATTGTAGCAAAGATAGACACAAAGCCCACACTCACCACAGCAGTACAAGTTTATATGCCAGCTAGCTCCGCAGGTGACGAAGAGATTGATGAAATATATGACGAGATAAAAGAAATTATTCAGACAGTGAAGGGAGACGAAAATTTAATAGTCATGGGTGACTGGAATTCGATAGTAGGAAAAGAAAGAGAGGGAAAAGTAGTAGATGAATATGAAATGGTGGTATGGAATGAAAGAGGAAGCCACCTGGTAGAATTTTGCACAGAGCATAACTTAACCATAGCTAACACTTGGTTCAAGAATCATGAAAGAAGGTTGTATACATGGAAGAGGCCTGGAGACACTGGAAGGTTTCAGATGGATTATATAACGGTAAGACAGAGATTTAGGAAACAGGTTTTAGATTGTAAGACATTTCCAGGGGCAGATGTGGCCTCTGACCACAATCTATTGGTTATGAACTATAGATTAAGCCTGAAGAAACTGCAAAAAGGTGGGAATTTAAGGAGATGGCACCTAGATAAACTGAAAGAACCAGAGGTTGTAGAGAGTTTCAGAGAGAGCATTAGGGAACGACTGACAAAAATGGGGGAAACAAATACAGTAAAAGAAGAATGGGTAGCTTTGAGAGATGAAATAGTGAAGGCAGCAGAGGATCAATTAGGTAATAACACCAGGGTTAGTAGAAATCCTTGGGTAACAGAAGAAATATTGAATGTCGTGTATGTCACACCATCTACCATCTACACCCTGCAGTTTATGTAGTATTTGGTATTTGGGCTGAAACTGTTTATGAAAATACACATACATGCTCAAAGCAGACTCCATCCGGATGTTTTAGCAGCGACATGAGAACATTTGTCTTGCCATAGTTGGATGGACCTACAACTATTGCTCGTATGTTGTCGGGAAGGAGTACATCATTTTTCTTCTTTCGGTCTTCTTGCACACTGTCACAGCTCCAGCCGCTTACAACAAAGTCTTGATGCTTCCCCTACCCTGCCATGATACCTACTACGACAGGTACTGGCGTGCAATGGGTTTTTGTAGAAAATAATGAACGCTGTGCCCTTCCATGACACCAATGGTTTCAGGTACAGGCGTGCAATGGGCTTTCACAGCGACATTAGTAAAATGACATAATTTTTTTGTTTTTGCATTTTTGCAGTAAAATACTGGGGCAATAGCCTTAGTACTTACAATATAATAAGAGCTAAGAAATAAAAAAAACACATACATGGTTACATTCAATTTTTTATTCAGTAATCATACACAGGATGCACTACATCAACTGGTTCTTCTGTATCTTAATGCCAGTACAGTATATAGAAAATAAAGCCTACGAGGTAAGTACAGAATTCCACATGTATTTCCTTCAAATGTATTGGCAGTAAGTTAGTTTTCGCTGGCACCATACTGACCCACTGTTCGAAGTTGTCTGCATTCACGCTGTTCATACTTAGGTCTATACACAGCCTTAACACAAGGCAGCCATCTGTTCAGTCCTTCCAACACAATGGATAGCACCATCTGTAGATCGAAAAAGTTTTGAATGGTGGAGAGCTGTAGATTCGATGCGGAGTGCAGAGTCATTGTACACTGTTGTAATGGATAGAGTTAGAGCAGCACAGTGAAAGTCTGGAGGAGGGCGGCTCGGATGACAATCAGCGGTCAACTGCTGCTTGATATACACTTTTGCACGACAGAGTTCATCCCATACCACCTCTGTAAACCGCAATTTAGTACTTTTAGCTGCATTCTCGATCTCTGTCACAATACGCCACTCTCTGTCTCTGGTTGCTTCTACACCAATATGTAAACGTTTCGAACCATTAGCTGTTAAATCATACACTAAAGAGAAGAATGGCGGTGCACAAGGCTTAATTGGTTATACTGCCAGCCATTTTTGAAATTCACAGTTTTCCACCTCACAAGAGACTCAGTGCAACTAAGGCTGCAGATCTGCTGGGCTCCCCTTATATCCCCATTGTGATCGGGTGCTGCGTTCCTATTGGCTACTGCCACTTTCTGATGCCTCTGGTGGCCTAATAGTGAATTAGATGAGTTGTTTGGTCCTCTGGATTTGAGGAAGACCTCTCTTGTGAGGCTAATGGAAGGATAGGGGAAGCATCAAGATTTTGTTGTAAGCGACTGGAGCCGTGAAGAAGTGCAAGAAGACTGGAAGAAGAAGAATGGTGTACTCCTTCCCGACAACATACGAGCAATAATTGTAGGTCCATCCAACTACGGCAAGACAAATGTTCTCATGTCGCTGCTAACACATCCAGATGGAGTCTGCTTTGAGCATGTGTGTGTATTTTCAAAAACTGTTTCAGCCCAAATACTAAATATTACATATATTGCAGGTAGTGGTAGTGGTAGTTGGTGTGACATACACGACACTCAGTGAGAGCAGTGGTATCCCTCCACAAGAAAAAGTAAAGCGAAACAATGTTCATATTTGACGATGTTGCTGTGGAAAACCAAGATCAAATTAGGCAATATTTTTGTTTCGATCGCCATATGGCTGTTGATGTATTTTATCTGAGTCAGACATATTCCAGAATCCCAAAATAGCTGGTGAGGGATAATTCAAACCTAATTATAGCATTCAAACAGGACAATATGAATTTAAAACACATTTACCGAGCTCATGTAGGAATCAACATGTCATTCAATGATTTTGTAAAGATATGTGCGAATTGCTGGAATGAATCACAGTATGGGTTTCTCGTTATTGATAAAACAAGAAAACTGAACGATGGCAGATACAGACAGAACTTCCAGGAGTTCCTATATATATATAGTCATGCAAAGAGGTCAGTACATCAATATACACATCACCATGGATAAAGTCGCACATGTGCCGGGAGCTCAGTTTATAGGATGGGTGTACATAGACAAAACATTCGCTTGTACATGGACGCGAAAATTCAAACTCTCGAACATTAAGTTGGAGGCGTACGCAAGGAACTAGAGACGTATTGTCAAACACTTCTGAGTCTGAACAATAAACTGAATGATCGGGTTAATGCAGTCGAGAAGAAAGTAAACAGCTTAACTGAAGGGGGAATAGTTGCTATTGAGAACGGGACATCGTACGAACAAGTTAACGCAATTGAAAAGAAAATAGGCAACTTAACTCAAGGGAAAATAGCTGTTACCCAGAAGGAGGAGGAGCACAAAAGAAGAAGAAGAGCGGATATATAAAACCTCACGCTGTACATAAATCCGATTAGTATACACCGAAATGTCGCCTAAGCATAAAGTCATAGAGGCAAGGAAGGCTGTTCATGAAAAGTTATGGTGCTGACGTTAGGGCATATCCGATTAGTGTATACTGAAATGTCGCCTAAGCATAAAGTCATAGAGGCAAGGAAGGCTGTTCACGAAAAGTTATGGTGGTGACGTTAGGGCATTTGAAGAGGAAGCAGACACTGCGAGAAACCTTTAAATCAGTTACTGAATCTCTCGATGAACTCTCAGCGAATTTCCTCGGCGACGACGATGACGCTATTGCCGATTTCATCAACCGTCACAGCGACGCTGGGATAGAGAAAACATTCGGTGTCAGTGGTGAGAAACCATACATGTTGGGCACACAGCCTACAACTTTAAATAAATAAACAATACAGGTCGGCGATAAACAGTTTCAAGGAATACCAAGTCTACGGAACCTGATTTTCTTAAGACCCACAAAAACATTAAGCATAAAAGAGTGAGCAATCTACTCCCTCAGTATTAGCAGTATTACGACGACCCCAATGAGTTAATAGAACGGCTGCGACTGCTCATGGTATCAGCTGCCGCTGGTAATACAGCTCATTCGAATGAAGCTGTTTCAATAATTTCAGAGCTTGGAGAGAGAGGCATCACCGAATAAGTATGGAGAACTGCACAAACCAGCACACAAAATATACCCTTGAGGATTTGTTGTGATTAAAGGTTTTGACAACCTGTGGCAGGCGGATCTTGTTGACATGAGGGAATATTCACGTGTGAATAACGGATTCAAATATATTTTAATGGTCATTGATATTTATACTAAATATGCCTGGGCATGAAAGCGTGAAAGCGAAAACAGGGAAGGAAGTCGTGCTGTGTTTGATCTTGATGGACTGCTGCAGACGGGGACGAATCGAAGAAGACAACTTTCAAATAGATCACGGCGGTGAGTTTTACAATAGATATGTCAAGACTGTGATGGAGCATTATGGAATAGGCCTACATCACTACTCGATGTTCTCTCACCTGAAGGTGAGTATAGTGGAACGTCTGAACAGAACAGTGAAAATCCAAATGTGGATGCAATTCAATCCTCGTGGCTCACTCAAATGGATTGATATCTTCTTGTAAATAATTGCACAGTATAATCGAACCAAACATCGTGCCATAAAAATGAGACTAAGCGATGTTCGTGATAATAGACTTCTAGATACAGACCTGCGCAGACAGTTATTTAATGAAGGTGATATAGTACGTATTTCAAAATACAAGACAGCATTTGAGAAGTCATACATGCCAAACTAGTCAGCCGAGAAATTTACAGTTTCCAAAGTGCAGAGAACGAATCCTAGAACAACCAAAGGTTGCGTTTTATTGCCAGGACACTTAGAAAATGTAACAGATCTACTAAGGAGACTGCCTACTCTACGCTTGTCCGTCCTCTTTTAGAATACTGCTGCGCAGTATGGCACCCTTACCAGATAGGACTGACGGAGTACATCGAAAAAGCTCAAAGAAAGGCAGCACGTTTTGTACTATCGAGAAATATGGGAGAGAGTGTCACAGAAATGATACAGGATTTGGGCTGGAAATCATTAAAACAAAGGCGTTTTTCGTTGCGACGGAACCTTCTTACGAAATTCCAATCACCAACTTTCACCTCCGAATGCGAAAATATTTTGTTGGCACCGACCTACATAGGGAGGAACGATCACCACGATAAAATAAGGGTAATCAGAGCTCGTACGGAAAGATATAGGTGTTCATTCTTTCCGAGCGCTATGCGAGATTGGAATAATAGAGAATTGTGAAGGTGGTTCGATGAACTCTCTGCCAGGCACCTAAATGTCATTTGCAGAGTATCCATGTAGATGTAGATGTACCTCTTAAATGACAGCAGTGGTACTAAAATTGCCGGATGCTTTTTCACACAAGAGTTACAGAACAGCACGGAATCAGATGTGTTTCTCGTAGAGAGGGTATTACAGCGTCGAGGGAATAGAGCGTTAATTAAATGGCTTGGTTTTCCCGCATCACAAAACAGCTAGATCGAAGCTGACGATTTGTTATATAATAGGGAGCGCAGATCACAAGCACCTCAGTAGCATATCATGCGTGATAAGAGACGCATTAGAGGACAAACTACCAGTCGAATGACACATTCCTGGATATGACTACTGTTGACCTGGAACAAAACTTCAAAAGCGATTGGCACGCGGTGATAAGGGGATAACTCTACTCGACGAAGCGTGTGTGGAACACGACATCGCTTACGCAACAAATAAAGATCGTCACACCGTCGATCGAATTTTACCTGATAAAGCTAAGGCAATACGTACGAGAAGGGATATTGGTGTAGGTCAATGCATTGTAGCCTTTGCAATTGAAAAAACTATGCGTGGTAAAGTTAAGTTGAGCTTGGGTGTAAAGAAGTTACGCCAAGTTATGAGCGCTGCACGTAGGGCGCTATGGAAGATGATGAAAATTGAAGGGTGCATGAAAAACTGTATCCTGACAGCGTTGTATACAGATAAAAACGCCCTGAAGCAGAAAGGAGTGAGTCAAAAAAAGATCGGTTAAACCACCCAGGGTTCTACTAGTACCCAAGACGTCGAGGTGGAATTATTCCTTCCCCCATCCCTACTCTAGCCGGTCTCTCAGCGGTGGGTTCACTGGCTGGGGGTGCCAGGCGATTGCCAGGACAGTCAAGAATGCACAAAGCTCTCAGGAGCAACTGCAGGAGGCACTACGACATGACCACATGATGGAGGCAGCAGCTATCGGAAAAGGCCTATACTTGAAACCATACAAGAAAGGACTCGGTTTCTTCATAAAAAAGTCCTCTACCACTCCTATCAGACAGGGCACTTCCAAATACAGATCTGCTTAAGTTTCTTACGAAGAAATTCAACATTCCGAGATTCCGAGGTGTCTTTATTCGGAATACATTACCAAAGACTATGTGGATATCAGGAGAATTCGGAATTGTGAATCTGGATGCAGCTGGAGGACCTGGAACTCAATGGGTAGCGTATGTTAAAAAAATAAATACAAATAACGTCTACTATTTCGACTCATTCGGCAACCTGCAACCCCCAGAAGAATTACAACAATACTTCACAGGTAGAAGACATGGGATTTACAATTTTCGACGCTAGCAAGACTTTAATACTTTCCTGTGTGGTCATCTATGCATCATGTTTCTCCAACGTTTGCCAGTGAAATATAAGGACTGGTATTAAGCACTCATTCATCAGACGATGCTACATTCTGACATTAAAAGAACTATCGTCAGTACTACATGCGAATTACTTCCTACCAATTGTTTTAAGCGTTGGAGATTGGAGCATCGCGCTGATTGTACTGGACAAATACACCATCCCAAATATCACAGACGCTAACAATAAACTGCATCTGGAAATTAATGGTAAAAACAAAATTTTAGAAATTGAACCTGGAGCATACGATATTGACGATTTAAACGAGATTTTAAAACAGTCTGGAAAAGGGATTGAGCTCCATGCAAACGTCTGCACACTTAAATCCGAAATAAGGACGGGGAATGTATTGGTTGACTTTATGCAGAAAAGTTCAGTAGGCCCACTGCTGCGTTTCACAAAGTGACAGGTTTTGAAGACAGATCCCAATAAATTCTACAAATCTGATCAGAGAGTGGATATTCTCCCTGTCAGTATAAACCATGTTGAGTGTAACACTGCAACAAACTCATATCTCAACAATAGATTGGTTCATTCAATTTACATATTCTTCCGATTTGTTGGAACAGGATATAAGATTGTCGAGACTCTTACCAATGTTATATACCTTCCAGTGACAGTTCAAACATTGGACAATCTGCAGCTGCATATTGTGGATCAGAAAAATCAACTTTTTAGCAGTGGAACAACCTTCGTTCTGGTGAAAGTTGTTAGTGCAGGTTGCCTACATCAGGGGCAGGTATGCACTTAGGAGCAAACCTACTGTTCTCCTTTGACTGACAGATACTTAACCTATTGTTCTCCTTTGATTGACAGGTTCTTAACCTATTGTTCTGCTAAAAGGATCCTTCCTTATGATTGACAGACACTTAACCTATTGTTCCCCCTCCCACTCACCTCCCCCCTCAGGAAACCTCCCCCTCACTGCTACAGGTACACATTCAGGTCTGAGTTATTGGAATAGCCCCTCAGACTCTTATCAGTTTGATTGACTACTTAGTTAAATTGATCAATTAATTAACCTCTTACCCTCTGGTAAACTCCCTCCCCTCCCACCATCCCTCACAGAAACTGGCAAGAAAAAGACTCAGTTGATCGGACATTTGGAGGGAATTCGGTTGCAGTGTGTGGAATATTGTTTTAAACACTTTAGACAATGTATAGAATATTATTTAATTATTTACAGCAGTGTATGGAATATAGTTTATTTACTTGGTTAAAGAATTTGTCCAGAAATCGATTGCTGTCGGTGGAATATTGTTAATTTAAGCAATTTAGGGGATCAAGGCAGGTATGGAATACATGGAAATTGGTGGCTCTTTGGTCGAGAGTAAGGGGATCATAACAGGAAATTCAAGGGTATATCGTTTATTTATAAAAAAAAAATCTGGTTCTGGGAGTTGGATTTCTCTTGCTCATCATTCTCTGCTGTTTGGAAACATGTAAGTCTTGTAAGAAGTAATTACATGGGGCAAACATGTTGCATAACCTAATGTTCAGCACTGTACTCTGGGTGTCTTAACCTAATGTTCGACCCTTTGTTGGCACTTAACCTATTGTTGTGTTAAGTGGTTTTCCATGTCACCCCCATTTCCTTAAACTGTTGTACCGCCTTTAAGACCAAATTAAGTAATTATTTATGTCCTCACGCCATTTTCTGGTATACTTTTCGAACTTCACATGCATTTGAACACCATTTCTGGCGTATTCTTCTTTGTCACCCACCCCCTTAAACTATTGTACTGTGTATTGCCTTTTACATAACAATTATGCAAATAAACCTAGCGTTCTGCACTTAGCCTGCTGTTCTGCTCCATGGCACCCACTCACGCACACTTTCCCCTTAACCATTGTACTGCTAAAACCATGTTGATATAAAAAAATTATGCAAATTAATTAAATCGATATTCTTCACATGTATGGGGTAGTTTTTTTAAAATTGCAGCATCCTGTTCGTTGGTGAAATCAATAGAATATAGTTTAAACAAAAGATCACTAATAAAAAACACATCCTGCCACCCGATGCCAACCCCGCCAACTCTGCACACACCCCCACGACTTGGGGTGCGCCAGTGGCCCCTGCGAACTAATCACGCAGCTGTCAACTCCCAAGCCACACACATGTGTCCATTCAGGTTCCACAAACATGAGGCGACAGAATCCCTTTCATTCTTGAGACCTGAGAAATTCCTGTCAAAATATGTGTTCACCTAGACACCTTGCTATTGCGATAACATGTAGCTGCGGTGCTGGTCCCGTGCCAAGAGATGTTTGCATAGCAGCTAAAAGGTTCTCAGTGCTATACCGATGTCACGTGTCTATGTAAATAACAGTCCCCCCCTCTGGATGCGCTATAAAAATCTGTTGCAATGCTTCCCAGAATAACACAGGTTGCATTCTTCCTAGCATTCCTAACAGGACACCCCGTTCATCACTGAATTTACCCATCAAACTACTGCTGCTGCTGCCGGTGTGGGAGCACCATCCGCCATTGTTTTTGCAGTTGAGACTTACAGCAGCAAAATTATTTGGCACAGATCGCCACATTGCACTGACAGTTAAACCCCGCAAGAGTTGTCTACAGATCATCAAGTACATAGAAGACTCACATGAATATTGGGAACCAGGAACATATTTACCAGTGTAACTACAATTAAATATTACAGTTATTGCTGTAGTCTGAAACCGATCGATGTACAGGTAATATCTCCTCTTGACGGCTGTGGTTCTGGAACGAATCTCAGTATCTACAGCACGCATAGTTTTCCAAGTAAAAGTCTCTCTCATACTCTTAAGGATATTGATGCGCTGAATCTGTACATCCTTCACGATAGGACATACATTCATTTTCTCTGGTCATGCCACGAAATAAGCCACAGTTACATTACACTGCAATATATACACATTTTACACAGACAGTGGAGTTATGTTTTATGTCTGTACAGCACCCAAAAAAAATTATGGTATGCCTACACTCATATCAGCTATATGTCTAGATTCTCCTCAATCCTAGGAAATTATTTGACAAAGTCCTCGAACCAGTGCTTCTGGAAGGTGCTCCATCCTACCAAGATTCTCTCAAATAAGTGTTGTGAAGGACAGGTGTCCAACACTATTTGGTAATGAATACCGCACCCACGGATGTAATGCTTGGGAAGACATCACTGACGCAGGTTGGTGTACTGTAATCAACGTCACTATCAATAGATTTATCAAATCTAGACATGATTGTCTTACTGGGATTGCCGTGATCATTCTTTAAATAAAAATAAAGATATGGCATTTCAGTCTTTGATCGATATTTTTTATTTTCAATGACCGGTTTCAGGCTAGCTGCCCATCTTCAGATCATATATTGCAGTTACAGAGTAACTTGTCAGTACAGAACTATCGGTTATTTATCAATAGAACAAGGAAAATGCGAGGGTCGCTTAGGGGTGCCGATGAGGGGACGTATTGTTACGGGCGTATTGTCCGATCTGTTTGTATACCATAGCAGGTCCAGTTGAACACTTGCGTTGTTATATTGTTCAGCTGTTTACAAAATGAATCTATGACCATTTACGTTCGGATATACTCCTCAGTGCGTTGAAATCACAATTCACCATGTCTAGTCTATCCTTCCATTACGACTAGACATACATAATTTTTTTTTCTTTTTATGTGAACAGTAGTTTGATTACTTATCACAAACGTATATCGGAACATAAGCCACGGTACTTTACACTCAAGCATCAGCATAACATTTCTGACTATCAATTATAGGTGTATAAAAACAAATTATGATATGTCCGCACTTGCACCAACTGGGTGACATTTTCACACTGCAAAAAAGCCTCCTGCCATTACGTATTTGTCATTGAATAAAGGATGTAATTACAATTTAAAAAAGCCCTAGAGCCTTTTCGATTTGTCGATTTCACCACTTTCATGAAACCTTTTGGTATTGTCGATACTTGAAAATCCAGCCAACACACAGTGGCGACTTTTATATATACATATATTCAGAACCCCAAGTCGGGGTTTGTGTCAGTGCATTCCACGTATAACTTCCACCACCCACATCACACAATTTTCTCCTGACTAAGAAATCATTGTGACCCACTGAGTAACTAGAAAGTTATCCCATCTGCGTAGACCCTTACATGAAAACATGAAAAAAAGGAGGAAACTCATATTTCCACTCGCAAATACCAATGTTGGTGATATAACAGATTCAAAATCATCCTTATAATTTACAAAGTCAACTAAGGTGTTTCTCATGTCTAGAGAACCAGCAAACGTGTCTTCCATCTGTCTTTCACCTGCTAGATGCACACACCACAATCAATGTTCCCTCAACTAAATAAAGGCGCGAAAGGTGCAGAAGCAGTCAATTGGACAATTTACATGGGAGGGAATAATGTTTCAGTGCAAACACACGTACATATTGAATCTTCTTAATTTCCACGCGATCAAGAAAGCTATCCAACACATACTAAGTGTTAGTTCAACATTTGGCAGTCTAGAGAACGACATGGTTAAGTCAAATACATTCTTGCATCCCAACAGGCCTCTCCATTCGGACGGCTCCTGCCATTAACGGGAAACGTCAATCATTCGCGCCACACGCCACTGCCAGCGCGCACGCATCCCTAGACAGAATCGTCCTACAAAATCGGCCACATATATATTTGATCGCTATACTTACAGTTAAATGCTACAATCGCGGTCTCAACTGGATGACATTCGACAATGAGCAAAGTATTGGAAATACACCTCACTGATGGCTGTGGCTCTGCAAATAGAAATATCTGTGCATTTCTTGTTACTTGACGTACTTTCCCCTTTTCTACTACAGTATTCCACGTCAGATCCATACCTTCCTTATGACTGGACATAGTTATTTCCTTTGCACATGTTGGAACATGCACACACACACATATTTTTTAAGCCTGATGCTCAAGGAGAACCTATCATGCACCCTCTGCTACTAAGTATAATACTTCACCAATAACTGATTGCAGGCCATACGAAATAATACTGACCGAAAACCGGGGATGGATGGACAAGTTTCATAAGTTTTTCCTGCGACTGCTACCACTGTGTCTTAGAACAAGATGCGTAATCGTCTTACAACAAACAGCTATATGTTAAAAAACACCACCATATACTATCACAAACCGTCTTGGTTCTACAGGTGCACACAAGTATCCATGTTAAAAGCTATACCCGCTTTATAAATCGACTTATAGCACTACCTCTGAATGAAGTGGTTTTTCCAGACAAATACCGCAAAACTGAATATAGATGGTGATAGCCAGAGTGTATGTTATCAGACCAACACTGCGGTTACACGTAGCCCATGATGCAACCCCATAGTAAAATTACCGAATTTAGAAAGTGATTTGGCTAAGGAACGTGGTATGAAACAGGTATTTGCAACTCTCTCACGCCACCATAAGATATTTCTCCAGTATTTTTAATGCATTCTGTCTTGGTGCCATGTCAGAGGTTTGGTGATATGTCGACTGGGCTATAAGCGACGATTGATTGAGAGGATTCACAAACAGTAGATGGTGTGCTGATTGAGGTCATAAAAAATGTACACTAGTGATCAGATCTCCAATGCTACGCCTTCTGATAGAAATGTTGTCTATGATTTGGAATCAAGTCTTTCCATTACATAGACATGTGACATCGGTATAACACTGAGAACCTTTTAGCTGCTATGCACACATCTCTTGGCGCTGGACCCACACTGCAGCTATGTGTCATCGCGCCATCAACGGTGCCTATGTGAACACGTATTTCGACAGGAATTTCTCAGGAGTAGAGTATGAAAGGGATGCCGCCATCTCATGCTTGCAGGACCCAAATGGACAGCTGATGGCCATGTCGTCACTTCACAGGCCCGCCGGTGCACCCCTGGTCCTGGGGGCATGTGCGAGGCTAGTGGCGTCGGGGTCGGGCGTTGGGTGGAGGGATGTGGTTTTTATTAGCAATCTTTTGTCTAAACTATATTCTATCGATTTCACCGACCAATAGAATGCTAAAATTAAAAAAAAACTACTCCATATGACAAAGGGCTGAATGTTAAGTGAAGACACCCAGAGTAGAGTGCTGAACATTAGGTTATGCAACATGTTTGCCCCATGTAATTACTTCTTATAAGCCCTACATGTTTCCAAACAGCAGATAATAATGATCAAGAGATAAAATGAATTTTTTATAAATAAAGAATATACATCTCGCCGGGCCTGTCAACACCGACATTGGACTTTTGATGACTGGAACATGTTGTCTGGTCGGACAACTTCCGTTTCAAATTTTATCGAGTGGATGGACATATACGGGTATGGAGATAACCTCATGAATGCATGGACCCTGCATGGCAGCAGGAGACTGTTCAAGCTGGTGGGGACTCTGTAATGGTGTGGGTCGTGTGCAGTTGGAGTGAAATGGGACCGTTGATACGACTACGAGGGGCGTTTGAAAAGTCCGTGCAAAGTCTGAGAGCTGGCACCACCGGTGCGTATCAAGGTCATGTTTAGCGAGTAGCATCTTTGGAAAGAATACACACCAAGTTCCAGCCATACTGGTCTATTTCTTCGTGTGCATTCGTGTGAATCAAGGAAGTCGACAAGATGTGTTCCATGATTGCTCACGCTTGACCAAAAATGGAATCGCGTGAAGTGTTGCAAGTATGGTTTGCAGCTGTTCAGGAAGAATCCACAGGACTTTAAGGGTCGTTTCTCGCTGTGGATGAAACATGGATACGTTACTATACTCCTGAGACCAAACAACAACCGAAACAATGGGCTACCAAGGGGAATATGCACCAAAAAATGCGAAGACCATTCCTTCAGCCAGAAAGGTTATAGCGACTGACTTTTGGAAATCGCAAGGGATAATCCTCATAGACTATCTGGAAAAGTGTGGAACTATTACAGGAGAATATTATTCATCGTTACTGGACCCTTTGAAAACTGAGCTGCAAGAAAAACGCCGGCGATTTTTTGTGTTGTTCAGTCATCAAGGGTACACTAGTGGGCCTTTGGCTCCGACAGCCCATATTGATGATGTTTTGTTGAATGGTTCACATGCTGACATTTGCTGGTGTCCCAGCATTTAAATCTGCAGCAGTTTGCAGAAGGGTTGCACTTCTCTCACGTTGAACGATTCTCTTCTCATGTTGAACGATTCTCTTAAGTTGTCATTGGTCCTGTTCTTGCAGGATCTTTTTCCGGCCGCAGTGATACTGGAGATTTGATGTTTTACCACATTCCTGATATTCACAGTACACTCGTGAAATGGTCGTACGGGAAAATCCCCCCTCCATCGCTACCTTGGAGACGCTGTGACCCCTCGCTCATGCGTCGACTATAACACAACGTTCAAACTCACTTAAATCTTGATAACCTGCCATTGTAGCAGCAGTAACCGATCTAACAACTGCTCCAGACACTTGTTTTGTTCTGTAGGCGTTGCCGAATGCAGCTCTGTATTCTGCCGTTTGCATATCTCTGTATCTGAATAAACATGCCTCTACCAGCTTCTTTGGCGGTTCAATGTAATAAATCACCCAAAAAGCGTTAACGTAAAAAACTAAAGAACAATATGCTAGATGACTACATAAATGAATCGGAAACAAATTATTCATAACACTACCTTAATGACATAACTGTAAAAATTTTATTCTTTGTTTTGTGCTGAGACCACAGTGGCAGACTGTCAGTTTTTACACGAATTCTCTTGCGGTTTCTGTTTGAGGGGTTAGGTGGTCTGATTTCCGCTACGTCATTCTGGTGATCGTGTTGCGGACGTCACCTTCCAGTCCCTCCATTGTTCCTTGTTTGCTCTGAGTTCCAGACTGGGTACAAGAAGTGGTAAGTATTTTGCATTTCCCTCCTGTTGCTATTTCTGTTTTCGTGAAAGTTATAGCCGTTTCATGTACCAAGGTCGGACTATCTCCTTATCACCATACAGTTGGTCCAGGTTCTTGCTGATAAACATCTTGAAAAACTTTTCCGGACTGCAGCACCTCGGTGATTCATGATCCTTCCCTAACATAATCTTCCTTTTAATCATTTATTGGATGTCCTCTGGCCATTAGGTATTTAGGTAATCGTCTCTGAATTCGTCGTAACTGTTTCAGTTTGCTGCAACGCTACGCATGTCCTCTGTTATTGAACCTTTCAGGTATCCACAGACAAATTCCAATTTGTATACTAGTGGTCATGACTCGGGTAGTACCATATCACACTGAGCAAACCATGACTTCCGCTGTAATGAATTGTGGTTGTCTTTATAAACTTAAAAATTTTGAACTGAGAGAAAACGCTTTAAGTCGAAACATTCGTAATTTTGCACCCCTGGACTTCCTCTTAATTCTGTGTGCTGGAGATTTCGTGACTCTGATGACACGAGACAAGGTTATAACAGCTTATATCCTTGTCTCGTGTCATCAGAGCCGTGTATCAAATGTTCCCGCGCGTCCGACTCGCGCGCAGTTGTGGTCCGGCTCAGAACTTTGTGTACTGCGAGCCAAACGTCGCCCGCTCGGCCAGCGTGGTACCCTTTCAAACGGGTGCTCCTGCCATATATTGACCTCTGCCAGAAATGTGGCTCCAGGTTGGGTTACAAAATTTTGTCTTTGACATTCCTGGTGACCAATGAACTCACGGCGAAGTGCTGTTGCTTCTGGCTGAATTCCTACACAAGTGACCTGTTCGCATATTCGTAGCATCTCATCCGCCAGCTCATTCCGCTGGGTAGTGAGACGCGTTTGCTCGTTTTTGATTTCTAAAATTTCTTACTGTGTCTTTTCGACTACTCTCTGTCGCTCTTTTTTGAGAGCAGAAACAGCCTTCTTGGCTGTGCTCATTTCGGCCTTTGCGAGTGCTGCCTGATCTCACTCAATCTGGGCATTTGTTCGCGCATCTCGTGCTAGTAATCTGGCTGTCCTAGCCTCACGTTTGGACTCTACCGTTACTTCTCGCGTCTCATCTGACGTTTTCCTAATGTCTTGAACTACTGCTGACCTGATTTACGTTTTCGACAAACTCGCCAGCCCTCCTTCGAATTTCCTTAATCTTTTCATGACTTCGTCCTGTCTTTTTTCTTCCTTGTCTTGTTGTCTTTTTTCTTTCCATTCCTTCCCCTGTATGTCCTCCTCCTGTCGTCTCTCCTCTACCCTATCTTATCATCTCTTCTTTGCCTCTTGCATAAACTGAATGATTGATTCTTGTTGTGCACTTCCAGTAACGTACCACAGACTAGACGCACACGACTCAACTGCTCTGACGCCTTGTCTATGAAATCGGACAGTTATTTTCCCTTACTGTACCTCTTTCCATATTTACAGAACCTACATGACCTGTCACCTCGACATCGTTTGCACTTTCATTTCCCGAGTGAACTGAACCCTCATCATCAAAGTATTTTGCATCTGACATTTGCGCACTATTTGCAAAGTAATTTAAATGAACTTCATCCGCTGTTCTGTCTTGTTCTACATCATTGGCTGTATCGTGTGCCATTTTCGACCACATTAGTAAGCAGCATTTCTCATGACACCCTCGAGCTTTGCTTCTCATAAGCATTCAGATCAACTGCTTCTTCTGCAAGTTTCCCACTCTAATACATCACGTGCCACAACTATACTCTGATCTTCTTTCAAATAATACACACATTTATGCTTAAGGGGACACAGTCGCGAGGGAACTCCCATAAGGAATCAATGCTAAAACGAGCAAACGTCAGGTACACTTTTTGAAGTAACTAATGAAGATAAAGACCTGAAACTTTTACAGTGTACAGCTGAAACATCATTCTCAAATCACATAAGGAATGGTTAATACATTTTATATATTTCATGAGTAATAATTTTTTTGTACTATAAGACAAAAAATTAAAACTTTTCCAAACACCTTAGAGCTTGTAAATCTGTTCTTTTTATCACTACTGGTCTTTTTTTTATCTAATTAATCATCGTTGTATTAACAAGGGATACTGTAAGTCTGATGTCTGTAGCAGTTATAGTTTTTGAGAAAAGTGTACCAGAAGGTCAAAAGTAGTTTTGAGAAAAATGGTATTAAAATTTTACATGCAAGAAAGTAATGTTCAATGTCATACAGACACACTTTTAAAACATTCCAGGGCTATACTTTGGCTCAGCTTCTTGATCTTTATCTTCTTTCCTTTGATCTTCTGGCTATCCTGGCCTCCTTGGTAGCATTTCCTGCAGAAATATCAGCATAATGGATACGGTCAATGTCAATGTTTTTCAGTCCCCTTTCAGTAGTGATACTATCCTTTGTTCCCAAGAGTCTTAGTACATCAGTCTTCACTGCATCATGAACACCAAATTTTAGTTCTTTTCTAACGAAAACAGCTTTTGGTAGCCTTGTCCAAATGACAGAATTCAAACTTTCATTTGGGTTTTGAGTTTTTCCATGGAGACACTTTTTAAAGAGCTCTTGTTGGCCAAGGTCTCTGAAAATGCGTTTCACAGCTAGCAGGATTTTTTCTGGAATTGAATGTTTGTGCTTATAGCTGGAAGATGTAGCTGGGTTGTTGAATTTCAACCAGCTGTCAGGTCCCCGTGGGCAAAGGTTATGTTGTGGTTCCTCATCTGTTGAAATTTTGTGAAAGAATATAGCCCAGATGGCTCTCCTCATTGCTTCTACATTGTTGCAGTTATTTCTAATGGCCATACCATAATAAGTCTGGATCCTGTCTATTTCAGCCTTTGTCAGGCCCCCTTTACCACCTAACTTTTTTCCTTACATATCTTCAGAAGTCGTGATCCCATTCTTTTCTGTACATGTCCTATACATTCCAGTTTATTAATTTTGACTCTAGGCACATAAGGTTTATCTTCTATCACTTTATGATAAGCCTGTCCCCGTCCCCAAGATAGTCTGTATAGAGGATACCTCTTGACTGCACAGACCTTTTGAAAATCTTAACAACACCAGCCACTTCCATACCTCCACTAGAACCATCATAGTCCTTTTTGCACACATGTTGTATAGTGGGATTTTTGCTACAGATGTCACAGAACTTAGTAATAATTTCAATATCCAGAACCTTTCCAGTATCAAAAGAAGTTACTGACACAATGCCATTTAGGGATGTATGCCCACGTTTCTGCCAACTGCCATCGAAACCAGCAGAAATTTGCCTTGTGTCAGATTTCGTATCATTCAACTGAACTGCTTCTTTGGCTGCTTTCAACATTGTAGATTGACTTACCTCAGCTACAACTGCACCAATAGTCTTGTTTTAAACATCAAACTTTCTTGGAGGTGGAGGAATGTTCGTCACTGCACAAAGAACAGCACCTTCACTTCGCCCTTTTACAATAGATCTAAGTGCATACACTAACCTTATATTATTTTCATATAATCTGCTTCTTGTTACGGGGGATGACATTGTATTGGCAGTACAGCTACATTCCAAACATATCAAAACTAAATTACAAACAATTCCCTTGGTTTTCACCACATCTTCGTGCAAAGTAACGTTTCCACCACAGTTTTTACAATATGTGTGTTTTTCGGTAAGTTCACGTAATAACCTCATGGATATCAGAATGTTTGTGTCAGTAACAACAGAAACACTGTTCAAACCACATATTGCATTGTCACGCATTTGAGAGGCACTTGGAAAACCGGCAGCACCTAGAAGCTTCTTGCTTAAAGCACTGACACTCGCACTGACTTCACTTTCAATATTATTTTCTGCCCTCTGTTCAAAACTAGCAGTTTTGCGGTTTATTTTTACATATTTATCTCCACGAAACATAGGCTTATATCCAAACTTCCTTATTCTACCCATTGTGTTATAACGTTTCACAAAATCATTACATTTGTATCACCAAAATGTAAACAACTAGGATGAAGAAACTGACAAACGATAGTCGACAATGCAGACAGGCTGGCAAACATCAGAATAACAATTCTCTCTTGCAACCCAAATAAAGAGTATTTATATCCATGGAACATAAATAATTGTTGTACTATAGTCAATGCTGACTACTGCCCAAGGCACAGCAAAAATGGACGTGGCGCTAGTTACTATGCTTCACGAACAAATTAATGACTCTGAATCTAATAATCAGATTTGTATGAAAGAAACGGCATTTTGTAGCCAAATAATTGGAGCATAGATTGAGACTAAAAAAAAATTAGATTTTTTTGAGCCTGTTCGCGACTGTGTCCCCTTAAGGGGCTCCGGAAAGGCTCAAAATCATGAAAAGTTCAATTTTTACTTTTTTGCGTTTTCTGAATCTGCAGACTATTACCTTTTAATAGATATATAATTTATTCAATTCCGAAGATTACAACTATTTTTAAATTTTTTCTGAAATGTGTTCTACATGGGCGTGACCCACTGTGGCGCTGTTAAACTGCTGTCAAATGGTGTTATTATTAACGTCCGTGTTCATCAGGTACATTTTAGTGATGTGAGATAAAGTATGTGTTGTGGCTAACCTGTGATGGTTCAATATATATCGCTGGTGTGATTGTCGATTGTTTCATGTTTATTTACTCTGTCGTTATCTCGAAAATATTCGTAATTAATTCTGTTTCTTGAGTCTCTGTTTTGTTGAAGTATAATAATGAGTAAAAGTAAAATATTAGAAATCCTCTGAAGGCTTTTAAGAAAAGGAGAAATGTTGGAAAGCCAAAGGTATGTGTTATTACTGTAAACAATAAAGACGATAACCAAGTGAGTGAACCTAACCTCTCAAGTACACCTGCCCATAGCAGTCAAAGTGGGAAAGGAAATACTTCACAGAAGAAGCTTGGTTCAATGAGTGAAAACTATGAATGTTTTATGGGCGAATCGGATGTGAATGAAATATTTGATATGTCGGTTCTCAAAGGAATTTTTTCAAACTGTGTAAGATGTATTCATTGTAGTGAAGTTGGTCTGGAACTCTCCATAATAAAGCACGTGGGACTTGCTAGTGAAATACAACTGAAATGTGATAAGTGTTCATACATGACCACCTTTTGGAACAGTGTTGCAGTAACTGCAACTGAAGAAAATGGTAGCAAAATCTACGAACACAACAACGAGCGATGCTTGCTTTAGACAAGGAACGCCTTCGGGCTGCAGACAGGGCTGTAAAGAGTCTAGAAATACAAGCAAGAGTAAACAGGAGGAGGAACAAGAGGAAGCAGGAGGAGGAGTTTGCAGAGGATGAAGATAATCCATCCTATTGACCTGGAATGCACTAAAAAGTTAATCCAATCTTTGTCGCTCGATTCCCAAAACTTTTATTTTCTCATACTAATTACATGTTTTCTAAGGATCTTCCAAACATATTTGTTTCAAACTTTCAGTAAATGTTACACAGTACCTTCTGCATAATTTAACACAGCCTTTTTCCAAAAAACTGTATATTTTTGAATATATAAATAAAAAATTGCAAAAAAATGTTGTGAATTTTCATTACAATTGAAAAAAAATCATCTTTAATAACTGAACTAAAATTTTGTAAAATCCCTGTGTTAAGTTGTAGCCCATATTCCAATAAATAATCTGTAAAAAGTTCAACTTCCTACCTCAAATACTTTGTGAGGAAAGATGTAATTTATAAGCGTTATTTTAACATTGCAAGTATAGGGCGTTCCGGAGCCCCTTAAGCCCAGGAAACAGACATCAGACAAGAAGTGACGCAGAAATCACTGACAAAACGCAATGAAAAATAAACAAAATCAATGACACAGACAATACATACACTGAAAAAAATGTCCACAACATACAACAAATTACTGAGATACAACGCAATTCACAGCGCTAAAACCGAGTCTAAATGTTCTCAGTGTACCACAGTCTCACTTTGGAAAAACAAAACAAAACAAAAAACACTCGCTTATTCACCCAAGATACCTTACTACCTCACAAATGTGTCATGACTCGAGATCCTGGCCAAGTGTCTCCAATTGCAAGCTGTCCCTTGCATTCAAACCTACACTACTGGCCATTAAAACTGCTGCACCAAGAAGAAATGCCGATGATAAATGGGTATTCATTGGACAAATATATTATACTAGAACTGACATGTGATTACATTTTCACGCAATTTGGGTGCATAGATCCTTAGAAACAAGTACCCAGAACAACCACCTCTGGCCGTAATAACGGCCTTGATATGCCTGGGCATTGAGTAAAACAGAGCTTGGATGGCGTGTACAGATACAGCTGCCCATGCAGCTTCAACATGATACCACAGTTCATCAAGAGTAGTGACTGGCGTATTGTGACGAGCCAGTTGCTCGGACACCATTGACCAGACGTTTTCAATTGGTCAGAGATCTGGAGAATGTGCTGGCCAGGGCACCAGTCGAACATTTTCTGTATCCAGAAAGCCCGTACAGGACCAGCAACATGCGATCGTGCATTATCCTGCTGAAATGTAGGGTTTCGCAGGGATCGAATGAAGGGTACAGCCAGGGGTCGTAACACATCTGAAATTTAACGTCCACTGTTCAAAGTGCCGTCAATGCGAACAAGAGGTGACCGAGACGTGTAACCAATGGCACCCCATACCATCACGCAGGGTGATACGCCAGTATGGCGATGGCGAATACACGCTTCCAATGTGCGTTCACCGCGATGTCGCCAAACACAGATGCGACCATCACGATGCTGTAAACAGAACCTGGATTCATCCCAAAAAATGACGTTTTGCCATTCGTGCACCCAGGTTCGTCGCTGAGTACACCATCGCAGGCACTCCTGTCTGTGATGCAGCGTCGAGGGTAACCGCAGCCATGGTCTCTGAGCTGATAGTCCATGCTGCTGCAAACGTCGTCGAACTGTTCGTGCAGATGGTTGTTGTCTTGCAAGCGTCCCTATCTGTTGACTCAGGGATCGAGACGTGGCTGCACGATCCATTACAGCCATGCGGATAAGATGCCTTTCATCTCGACTGCTAGTGATACGAGGATGTTGGAATCCAGCACGGGGTTCCGTATTACCCTCCTGAACCCACCGATTCTATATTCTGCTAACAGTCATTGGATCTCGACCAACACGAGCAGCAATGTCGCGATAGATAAAACGCAATCGCGGTAGGCTACAATCCGACCATCATCAAAGTCGGAAACGTGATGGTACGCATTTCTCCTCCTTACACGAGGCATCACAACAACGTTTCACCAGGCAACGCCAATCAACTGCTGTTTGTGTATGAGAAATCGGTTGGAAACTTTGCTCATTTCAGCACGTTGTAGGTGTTGCCACCGGCGCCAACCTTGTGTGAATTCTCTGAAAAGCTAATCATTTGCATATCACAGCATCTTCTTCCTGTCGGTTAAATTTTGCGTCTGTAGCACGTCATCTTCGTGGTGTAGCAATTTTAATGGCCAGTAGTGTACATATAACTTTGAATGATGCTAAATGTTACTATCTTTAAATAGAGGAACGTATTATCTTCACAATAGCCTTCGTATCGTGAGCGACACTCTTAATTTTTGTATATGAGATTAGCGAATTTACCCATGGCACTTTTGTTGCCTATGCCTACAGTCACTTTCAGAACTCAAGTTAATAATCAAATTAATTGTTTTAATAACATTGAACCTTGAATTGCTGGTGTACCCACGTACCACCACAGTAAAATAAAACCAGTGAATGGTTGAGTGAGTATGAATGAGAAAAGTGGCGTATTTAAGTTTACAAAAATAGTGACAAGTTTTATTAATCCTTTTATACTACAACAAACTGATAAATCTTACACAAAAAATAATAAACACAAATCAGAAAAGGAATGGTGTTTGATTGGCAAAGCATTCATTGGAGGTGGAAGGTATACAAATTTTCACCTGAATTAATCCCTTTTATAACGCAATCTGACTTTGTTTAGATGAATCCACTGTGAGGCCCAACTCTATTCAAATGGAATCAACTACGTCCAAGTACACCAAAAGCTATGGTTCAGTGGAGAACTGGGAGCTGTGAATCTCATTTAACAAACCTATGCCAGTGTAGTAGTATTTTACCCTTTCACCCTGATTCCTGCGGTGGCAGAAAACGGCGAGCTGTGGGCGAGGAGCGACGCGCTGCGGCAGCTGTATGTTCTGACACGTCCACGAAAATTTGCAAACCACACGGCCTTATCAGAGCCTTGAATTCCCAGCATATTTCAATGTGAGGTGCACCTTTTCGCTGGTCTGTCCAAACCAATATGACTCATAGGCACAATGGAGCGCGCTGAAATTGTCAAACATCAAAAACAGCCGACTCTGGACGAATAAACTCACCCTCGTGACTCATGGTGTGCCCGAGATGATATGCATTTCCACTGTCGGTACAGTTGGAAACTGCCACTGGCTCTTAGTACACCACAAGATACAGACCAAAGTCTCACCCACTAAGGACCAGGAGACGAAGAAGGCAAAGAATCACAACCACTTTCCACCAAGCCTCGGTATAGCAGTCGAATTAGCAGAAACGAAACGACCTCCACATTGCACAAACCAAACAAACTATCCGCTATTCATTGGATTTCCTTTATTGACTGTTTTGTTGTCCTGAATTTTAGACTAGGGATGTGTTGTTTTCATGGTAAGCATGGTCGTGTTTTTGGCAAAAAATATATAAACATCTATGTAGACGGGACGACAGTCCCTCATTTCAGTGAGATCTAATCTTTCCAGGCCGACCATTTTCCATTTCTGAAAAAAGGCTGTTAAGCTTCCCAGGCTGTCGTGTGCATGAAATACATATATTTTTGCTGCTTGTTAAAAAATACCTGCAGACTTCGTGGCGTCAGGGGAGTTACAGCTTGCCTTCACTAAACACATGGACCAACTGCTCTGTCCATGTTGTCCCAGTTTCAAACATGAGAATGCATGATTTGAATCATCTACCCACTGTTTGCACAAAACCTAAGTTTACAGCCACCTCTCTTAAATGATTTCCTCCACCCATTTTCTGCCAACTGGCCAACTTCATGACTGACTGCCACATGACCCAGGTAAAATGTTTTTACGATCCGGTGCCCTCCTGCTCCGACCATAAGTTGAAAAAGAGGAGCGCTACAGCCAGAAGTCCCTCTGCAGGTATGATCCACCGAGTGCTGCTTCCCAGAATCACTCGCATAGCCAAATCGCTGCTCTAGGCATTTATGCCCCACAGTTCATCTCTCTCCCTGTTCTCCGTCGCCTACACTACAGCTCCTCGGGTGCAACGTGCTACACATGCAGTTATATGAATATTTTTCCCACAATTTCCTAAGGCAAAAATGTCATAAACTACACATACCAAATGTAGTACTGGGGAACACCAAGATGATGACCTAAAATATGAATATTAATCTGACTGCCAGTGTTGTTAAAGTGAGGGAGTGGCGTGTCACCTCTCATTATCCGGTCCGGTAGACCCTGTCTCCTCTGCAGAAAGCACAGGCTCTGTCATCACCTGTCCACTTGACTCTGAGTGGCTTTTCAGTGGTAGAGCAAGGCGCCCTGTACAGTATGGATGGCGACTAGGCAGGACTCAGGGTGTTGTACCGATCCCCCTGACCAACAAGTCTGAGGTGCTCTCTTTCACTGAAACTGAAGCTGAGCCACTGGATTCACTTCACCTGTTTAGGGGAAACCTATTTTGTCTGGTATCAAGAGGATCTATTAATTATCAAGTAGTTCAAACATATGGCGAATTATGGCTCCACAGGAGAGGAAAGGACGCCAGGTGCACTCGGTGTGTGTGCCTGGGGACCTCATTCAATATCTGGAAGAGTATATTCTGGCAGCCACTGAGGGAAGAATGTGCAACCAAATGCAGATTGTGGCACACATTGGAACGTAAGGTGTCTGTCGTCTGGGCTCTGAGGTCTTACTTGGGTTACTCCAGCGACTGGCAGAGAAGGTTGACCAGACCAGCATTGCACAGGGAGTTTCAACAATGCTCACAATTTGCAGCATTGTCCCCAGAACTGATTTTGGCTCTTTGGTTCTGAGTCGAGTTGAAAGACTGAACCAGAGACTTTGAAGGTTCTGTGACAACTAGGCTGCAACTTCTTGTATTTGTGGCTTATGATTGAGAACTGTAGGGTTCCCCTAAATAGGTCAGATGTGCGCTACACATCAGAGGCTGCTACTCAGGTAGCTGACTGTGTGTGGGGCACACACAAATGCTGTTTAAATCAGGCGACTCTCCATACAGTCGGATAATGATGGCTCTAGGAAGCGCAGAAGTATCAGTGTAAGATCGAAATAAATGCCTCTCACAGGTGAGAGTATTAAAATCCTAATGGTTAACTACTGAAGCATTCACAAAAAAAGTCAGAGTTTGAACTTCTCCTGAATAGCAGTGAAACTCACATAATACTAGGTACAAAAACCTCGTTGAAACCAGAAACTGAAAATCTGAGTGTGAATCGAAAGGATGGGCAAACGGGAAATGGAGGTGGCGTATTTGTCACAGTAGACAAGAAACTCAAATCTAGCAAGATAGAAATTGAAGCTTCATGTGAAACTCTTTGGGCAGCCTCATCCCATGAGGCAACCGAAAACCTTAGAGGAAACCTCAGTACACTTTCTACGTAAGTTCCTCAGTGATACAGCAATCATTGGTGGACACTCTAATCATCCAATAGTCAATTGGGAAAATTACAATTCCGTTAGTGGTATAGACGATAAGACATTTTGCATGACATTACTAAATGTGTTCTCTGAAAACTACCTTGAACAGATAGTTCAGAACTGCACTCTTGATAGAAATGTACTGGATCTAACGGCAACAAATAGACCTGACCTCTTTATAGATGTCCACATCGAAACTTATATCAGTTACCATGACACAACTGTGACAACAATGATTGCCAAAGCAGGAAGGACAACTAAAATAAGCAGTAAGATATGTATCTTCATTAAACTAAATCAAAACTCAGTAGTTTCGTATCTTGATGAGGAACTTTAAACTTTTAGCACAGGACAGGAGCATTTAGCGGAACTATGGCTCCAGTTTAAAACAATACTTGACCATGGACTGGATAGATACATCTGGACACATGGCTGAAGATGACTTACAAGTTCGTGGCGCCCTCCATCGGTAATGTTGGAATTCAATATGGTGTTGGCCACTCTTAGCCTTGATGACAGCTTCCACTCTCAAAGGCATACGTTCAGTCAGGTACTGGAAGGTTTCTTGGGGAATGGCAGCCCATTCTTTATGGAGTGCTGCACCGAGGAGAGGTATCGATGTCGGTCAGTGAGGCCTGGCATGAAGTCGGTGTTCCAAAACATCCCAAAGATGTTCTATAGGATTCAGGTCAGGACTCTGTGCAGGCCAGTCCGTTACTGGGATGTTATTGTCGTGTAACCACTCCACCACGGTCCGTGCATTATGAACAGGCGCAGGATCGTATTGAAAGATGCAGTTGCTATCCCCGAATTGCTCTTCAACAGCGGGAAGCAAGAAGGTGCTTCAAACATCAGTGTAAGCCTGTGCTGTGATACTGCAACACAAAACAACAAGGGGTGCAAGCCCCCTCCGTGAAATCACAACCACATCTTAACACCATCACCTCCGAATTTTACTGTTGGCACTACACACACTGGCAAATGACGTTCACCGGGCATTTGCCATACCCACACCCTGCCACAGGATCGCCACATTGTGTACTGTGATATGTCACTCCGCACAATGTTTTTCCACTCTTCAATCGTCCAATGTTTACTCTCCTTACACCAAGCGAGGCGTCATTTGGCACTTACCGGCGTTATATGTGGCTTATGAAGAGCCACTCGACCATGATATCCTAGTTATTTCAACTCCTGCCCAATTGTCATAATACTTGCAGTGGGTCCTGAAGCAGTTTGTAATTCCTGTGTGATGGTCTGGATAGATGCCTGCCTATTAGACATTACAGCCCTCTTCAACTGTCTCTGCCAGTCAACATAAGAGGTCGGCCTGAATATCACATCAGAAACAGTGGACCTAGGGATGTTTAGGAGTGTGGAAGTCTCGTGTACAGACGTATGACGCAAGTGACATGCGACCATCTGGCCATGTTCGATGTCCGTGAGTTCCACAGAGCGCCCCATTCTGCTCTTTCACGATGTCTAATGACTACTGAGATCACTGATATGGGGTACCTGGCAGTAGGTGGCAGCACAATGCACCTAACATGAAAAACGTATGCTTTGAAAATGAAGTAACCCAATCTGGCCCTGGCATAGCATTCTTAAATTTGGGGACACTTCTGCCTGTTTTCAATAAGAAATATTTGGCACAGAATCTTAAGTCTGTTTTAGTCACAGGAAATCCAGATTATGCAACTTTCAAGATATGGTTCTTGAAACCCCTACTTCTCCTCTTGAGTAAACACCCTTGGCCCTCCAATAACAGAGCTTCGTACACCCTTTAATTTATTTATAATGGTACTGCGAGGTGTTCCATATTTCTTTGCACCTGCACGATGTGTGAGGCGCTTGCATTTGATGTCTTCCAGGCATTTTTGTAAAGTTTCAGGTGAATAGTCCACATATGAACGAGATCCAAGCTCACGTTTGTGTTTTCTGGGCATTGTGAACTGAAAGGTGAAAAATGTAACACATATAAGACATTTCAGGTTCAGAAAGTCAGTTAAATTTTATTTTACTCATGGCAAATGTCAACTATTTGATATTAATGCAATCAATGGGGTGACATTGTTCCAGGACCAAAGTCACCCCTCTCTAACCTCAAAGTTACCTCTTTGACATACATCTCAATTATTCGAAGAATGTGAGCTCTCAGCATTAAAATCCAAACTGGAACTTTATAAGCACAATATTAAGCACCAGATGCTTGGTTACCAGGTGTTTTGTCCGTTGTTTTGTGGGTTACAGATATGAAAGTTCCCAGACGACTTTTTCGCTACAAAATTATCCATCCAAAACAAATTAGTGCCGCCTCTAGTGGAATTTTCCTGAACTTCAAACTCTCGTCCCTATGCTGACAACATGCATTCTACAACACGTGCCAACTATGAAAATCATAATTTCCCCACTAGTTGTGTCAGGGAAGCAATTTATAACAAACTACCCACATTGGAACAATGTTACCCTGTAGGACCAATCTCACCCCAGTTTACGGTATTTCGAAAAATATTGTACTGATTTTTAGTTAATACAGCATCCAAAGTGACTAATTCCTAACAAAAGTCAGCTGAATGAGAAAACTGTGATCTGTCTGCGGCAGATGTGGCCAGCAGCACAATGGGAAGTGCACCGCTGCTCAGAAGTGAAGATCTGAGTTAAAATTTCAGCTGAGCATCAATTTTCACTTTCACTAGGACGTAAATATTAAACATTTTTAACACCTAAGTACTTATTATTTAAAAACAAACTTAACTGAGGCCAAAAGTTTTATTTTTGGAAGGAAACATTTAAGGTGTTTTTTTAACATAGATTACCTCCCAACAACCCCAATAAATTTATTAATTTAATTTTAATGAAAGACTTTTAACTGTGTTGGAAAATTTATAAGTATACTTTTTAGACTTTTTTGACAGATTGAAGATCTCAGTCTTCCTGCAGTCATATTTTTGTACCCTGGAATATTTGTTCTTCTTCTGCTTAGTGCTGTTGGCTGCCCAGGAATGTATTTTACAGTATTTTTCCTTTTCTATTATGCAACAAAAAATACAGATATCACAAAATATGAGATTATATTCTCCTTACAGAACAGATTCATAAGAAATTATGTATTACCTGCTCCAAAATTTGAACAGTGAGAGGCAAATGCAGTCAGCGCTTTAATTTTTTCGTAGTTTCTCATACATTTTTTCCAGTCCATTGGCCATTTCTTCTGGTGATTTGTCTGCTAAATCTTTGAATATTCCATGAATTTTTGACACTAATTCCTCTGTCCTTTTGAATGAACAATCTGAAGTGAGAGGTAACTCTTTCACTCTTTCTTCCATTTCCAGTACTGTTGTAATACATGTTCTGTCATTTTTGAAAGCATTCAGTTCTGTGGAAACGCTAGTTGTTCCACACCAAAGTTCCAGCAATCCTGCAGGAGGTTCTTCATTTGTGGTTATTAGATGATAGAATCTTCATAGCCTGTTGGGTCAATAGCCTCAATGTGTTTTTCCGAAGGAGAAACAATACTTGCCCAAACCATGTGTTTAGATATTTTTCCTGTGTTTCCTTCTAAACATATGCCAATCAGGACATCTATGTTAACAAAATATTGGTGATTGTCTTGACTCTCACTTGGCACAAGGAAAACATTTTTCTCTATCATCTTAATTTTGTTTAGCACACCCTATGTAGCTGCTTTACTGGCCTGTTGGAAACACTGTGCCTTTGCCTATTTTTGGCTGCATCACGCAGTCTTCTCACAAAATATAACTTAAATTTTGTTATTGTGGACTCAAACATCTGGGCAACATTAAAGGATGCACTCTGTCATATACTATGTCTTTTATAATTTTAATTAGTGCCTCAGAAAAATTACTTGTGTGGTTGCCTTGCATAAGTAGGCCATTGCAATAGGACAACACCCACAGTTTCCACCTTCTCAATAATTAATTTTTTAAGTACTGCGAGTACTAAGTACTTTTTGACAGCCACCTCCAAACAGTTTGGAGCACGTGGAAGGTGCACAGCAGAACTTCAGATGAAGGAAAGGAACTGAGAATAGCAGATTGTTTTGCTTGTGAATCATCAGTTAAGAAAATGTTTGGACTGTAGATATGTCCACAAAACAGATTTTCACCTATAGTCTTCTTCAGAAGCTGAAAACCAATTTCTACAATACCACAAATTTCAGACAAAGTGATTAGTGTCCCAAGTGGTAGGCCTCCACAATCACTGTGTGTGAGAATCACAAATAGTCTACTGACAGTTTGATCGACACCACCAGTAGGGTCCATAAATGCTACTTGTGGTGTGACTTTTGTATATATTTATGTACACATATTGCCAGGGGCGAGAAAATGCTGAAAAAGAATATTAAATAATCAAAATTTTCTTAATAAACTCTAATCACTATTGAAAAACAACATATGAAAAATGTTTCTTGCCGTACTACATAGTAATTGCCCTCACTGGTGAACATTTTAGCAAACACGCTTCCAAATTTAACACTATAATCATATTTTTTTTGGAAAAACGGTTCTTCTTCTTCACTGTTAAAATCTACTGTGCCTTAGTCTTTCTTAAAAACACTTCGGTACAAATGATAACTATAATTATAGTCTGAGCATCTGCAAGTACTAAAGAATAACTTGGCTCATTCATCTGAATTTCGATTTTGATAGCCTCGAAAGCAGCAGCTGGTGAATAGCCTTTTTTGAATAGACTAATCAACTTATCCGTCACGTTACTTGCTGATTTTCTTAAGAGTAAGAATGTAGCACTTCCTAAACTGTGGTTATGATTTAATGTTAAATTTATTTTACACAGCATTTCAGGCAAGAAATCACCTTTCCATTTACATTTCCTTCTATATCTTTTCTTCATAGCGTGTATAGTAACTGCCAGCTTTGAACGACAGTTTGTATTTTTGGTTACCTTACGTACAGCTGGATCATGTATGTGTTCACAGTTAGTGTTGTGCTGACAACGCAGACGCTGGTCAAAAATTATTTTCTGTTCTGATGCAAGATCAGTTGATCTAATGCTGTACGTACTTTTCGAGAAGGACTGAAACTCAAGTACCCATTGCTTAAAATCATTCTCATTTTCAGCAGCTACCAGGAAATTTACTTCCTCCAGTTTCCTGTCAGTTTCACTTCACATCAGACAATAATGTTTTCTATGGCATCAAAATTTTCTGTTGAAACGCAACACAGAAGTGTAATAATGAAGCAAAACTAACAGAAAACACTTTCAAGAATTCCAGTCTTTTCCTCGTGCGTAAAGTTCTCTTCAAAACTTATCATGTTAGGCTCTCCGCGATCCATCATAACTCACGAACATTCAACCGAAAAAACGCGGTAGACTTCAGTTGAAACTTCGGGGCTGAGAGGCCGTGGTTGATGTATAAAATTTCCTCCTAACGTTTCGTCTCCATCTGCGGGAGACATCTTCTGAGGTCTTCCGGCTACTGCCCTTAAATATATATATAAGCTACCGTGCTGGCACCATTCAGCTACCGGGGGCAGACACTTACTAGATATGTTACAAAGAGTAAAGATAACACATACCTCAAATAAGTCTGAACGTTTACTAAAACAATTATCTGAACCAAAACACATCAAGATATGATCCCTCAGCGTAGCATATTAGGGCTATTACTGTTCGTACGTCAGTAACTTTTACTGTAGTGATAGTAATGGAAAGAAATTGTCTTTGCTGACGACAGAAATTTTAAAGTACTGGGAAAACAAACAAGAGAACTCCTTGCAGGTAAAAATACAAAGTGAAATCCTCAACGAAGTTAACGACTGCTCGGTACACAATACAGTGACACAGCACAAAAAGAAAACTAATGTTATGAATTAAAGTTCGTAGAGTGACAACGCCTGTTAAATTAAATGTAGATGGAACCTCTACAGAATGCCTAACAAACCAAAATTTCTGGGAATAAATATTGATTCTCAGTTGAAACGATATGAACCCACCAAGATACTTGCAGACATAATGTCATCAGCATGTTATAATTTTAGAGTCTTCTAGTCAGTGTGTCACAGCCAGAGTCTTCCCGTTGCATGCTATTCATCTGTACAGTCAGTTCATAGCTACGGGATTCTTTTGTGGAGAACAAATATACAGAGTGTGAACACAGCTGTCAAATTACAGAAAACAGCCACAAAAATAGAAGATGACTCCTGCAGATGGAGACGAAACGTTAGGTGGAAGTGTTATACATCGACCACGGCCTCTCAGCACGGAAGTTTCAACTGAAGACAACACCGGCCGTGAAAGCCTATATTGTATGACCAAACGCGGTAGAATTTCGAGGCAAGCGCGCTACTCGCCTCACGCGATTGGCTGCGCCATTCTGGCCTGTCATTGGTTGGGCGTGTGTTCTGGCAGAAGTGCTGTAAGATCAGTTTTCGCTTTACTATCATCTGTGTATTTACATTCGGCGCGAGGGGCAAATTTTATAAGAAGTGACTAATGAAGTCCAGTGTGAAGTACATACAGACGGTGGCGGGCAAAGATTTTGGAACCTAAGCTTTCCTTAAAAATATATAACAACAGTTCCGTATTTTGTCGCTGTCGATATTTGAAGAACGTAAGAGAAATTTGTTTCAAATGTGTAGCCTACCTGATTATTTCTAGACGTGTTTAGAGTCAAGTAAGATCGCGATGTGTGAACAGAAGATACGTACTAATAATGTATTATGGGAACAGTTAAAACTACTTGTGGATAAATACTGGTTTAATTTGAACGAAATTAAATCACTGCGGTAAAAGAATGTATTTTCTGTGACTGGACGAAATGCCAACATATATGGTATTGTCTAAATTTATTGCGCGTGTAGAATAGTCGTTTGCCTTATACTATTGCATCGTATCGTAACTATTTTCTCAGTACGGCAATTTTGAGTTTCGTTCATTTATGTGATTGTAGTGCATACCTATTTTCGTATCTACGTACGTCCAAACTCGACAGAATCAGGCTGTGGCATTACATTCTTGCCTTATTTATATCACAGTCTGTTTGGTTTACAGTGGAATCGGGAAAAACGAAGTTTCCTGAAGAAGTGCTGAGAGATGGCTAGATTCTGAAGGATCATAAATATCAATTGATTCTAGTCGGCTTTGGCGGCTCCAGCTCCAGAGAGCTGTACTCCATTGAGTTTACATACTAGAATGCTTTTGCAGCCAATCACTTCATTTGACTATTTGATGTTGTATATATGATCCGGACGTTCCCACTTCCGTCATCTTGAGTAACCTGTGAAAATAATTTTCATTACCTTATTCATTGGGATTCTTGACTTTGTTGCTGGCCTGGCCGTGTTTGAGAAAGTTCTTATTGATACCGGTATTAATTTTGGTTTCTTATATTTCATTACTCCTGTGGAGATATCTTGTGTTGAATAGCGTTCTCACACACATTTGGTGAAAGTCGTCCATAACTATCTTGAAACCATTTATCACTCTTATAAATCAACTGCTTTGACAGTTTTTCCTTTTCTTTTAGTGCTTCCTTCATCATTCAATTCCAACATTGGTATGGCACTGTGGGACACAGAAGCCATCTGGCAATAAAGCAATTTCAGATGTATTCTCAAACAGTGTCTGAAAAAACTGACCTGTAATGGATTGGTAATCACATTTTCACCCACTGGCTTAATAGAGGGGGGACTAAACTATAGCTAGACTTTTTTGTGTCCATTTTATTCACTTCGGATTGTGATGCAATTTAATGAAAGATCCACATTATATATCATAGTGACGAGAAGTGTGCTTTCGTTAGAAGCAAGCATGTCATAAGAACTGTCTCTACTTTAATTTCTTTTAACAGCATGCAACCTGTAAAAATATCATAATAAATGTATGGCAGGAGTGATTCTGGAAGCTCTCTGAAATCTTTCAGAATATTTGCGACATCTCACATACCGAGTTTCCCGCCACTGTTGAGATGTCTTTATCTGACTTTGTCGGGCATTTGGAACTTGCTTTGTGATGGAGCCTTTCCGTGCCACAATACTCTTCACTACATTTACATGTCAACAATGAAATAGGAACTTCAGTGCCACGCCCAGAATTCAAAGTTATTTACTGACACTGCAACTGAAGAAAGGCCTTTAGGAGAGCCTGCTGTCATTACTTCTTGTTGACTGAGAGTACAGTGCTTGTTGTCACTGAATTTCTTAAGCCTGTGATGTACGCCTATCACCTTCAGTGCCTCCTTGCATTCCTGAGTGGAAATATGCATAATGGGTACAAACTAACTCCATACCTTAAATGAAGGAAGACAGGAAACTTTATTGAGAGTGCATAAACTTTGCTAGATGTAACAGCATGGTAAGAAAATTCCAACACAGTCCTCATGATGAAATATTACTGCTAAACAAAAAGTACACCACAACTAACAAAAACTTTAATTTTTTATGTTGTAGATCATAAAGGTAGCTATTGTAAAGCTCAAAAGTTGTACTGTTCTGTTGATCTATCATGACAATCATATTGGGAAGAGCATGTGTATAATACCATCTATAATTCTTCATATTGATTTTCATGCTGTTAGCCACTTTCTACATAATATATGAGAAGTGGAAGGTGTGATCATAACTGTAACATAAATGAAAAGGAGGGGGCAGGACATACAACCAGGCAAATGCAGAGTCAGTGGATGTCATAAATACTTCGATGGACTCCACAACCTAGGGAAAGCTGGGTAGATGACATTACATGCAGGAACAAATTGTATTAGTATAGCTACAGGCTGTAATGAATGGGGAAATCAAGACCACCTTGTCTGTCAATGGATATGAAAGAGTTGATGGTTTTGTGGAGTGTGTCCATGTTAATAAATGGGCTTGATTGGAAATACTTGACTTAGCTGTAACATTGTGTTGTATGCACGTTATTCTTACTCTTTTAGTTCCAGAGGCAGTCCCAGCATACAAAGAAGTTAATTACAAGCAGTTTAGCTCCTCAGGAATGACAGCACACACATACAAAACTATACAATGTGAATCAAACTTTCGAAGTTTGTTAATGAGTTCCACCTTAGTATTTTGGTGTGAGGGATCCATGGTCTCTGGCAGCTTGTTAAAAAGCTATTGCATTTTGTTTGGTTTCTTGTCTCCACTTAGCTTTGTATTTGTTTTGCATTGTAAATAGTGCACAACAATGCAGATGTCAATATGTGCTGCCTCTCTTGTTTCCATTCACTCATGGCATTTACTAATAACAGTAATGTGCATTTTACTCTTCACCTTGAAGCTTGCATTCAGTACTGCTCAGTTCTGTCTTGGGTTTTTTGTTGTTGTTTTTTTTTTTTTGCATTATTAATTGCTGTTTAGCTGAAGAAAATAATTTCTGAAAAATTATATTATTTTGCCTCAAGACAGTGTAATTTTCAGCATCTGCAGAAACTAAAGAGGATGAATTCTTTTTGAGCGGGCTTTAAGACGAGGATGCAGTCTCTCACCTCTGCTGTCTTTCCTGTTTGTTGACACAATAAAGGCAGTTTAGGATAGACCCACTAAATCGTTAAAGGAAATTCACATGCTGCTTAATATAGTTTAGAGTTAATAGTGAAGAAAATAAAAATAATGAAAACAAGTGCAGTAATCTGCCAAACATTAAAACTGGAGAAACTCATAGTAAGATATCACAGGATAGTTGAATCATGGAAGTTGTAAGCAACAGATTTGCATATATGAAGAAATCTTTCTTCCAAAAATGAATTATATTTGTGCGAGAACTGATAAATGAGTTACCAATGCTGTGTGCTTAGAACACCGGGCAGTACTAAAGTTAAAGGATACTGGCTGTAGCCATGTCTAGTATACCTTTATAATTCATGGGAGGTCTTTATTCACAAGTGTTATACTTATCAGCATTCAAAAACAGTTATGTTTGCAACTACGAATTACAGATAAAACTGAGCATTTTTAATTGCTGTCCACTTTGCTTATATGGTGAAAATTGAATCTGTGGCACAGGGCGGGAGTCACATTTGTAAGGAGTCTGATGGAGCCACTCTGTTTATGGCTGCATAGTTCTCCGAAGTCTCTTCTGATAAATGAAGGGTTCATGATGCCATCATCCATTTATTTTCAAACTGGGAAAGGAATTTAAAAATATCTGTTGAATATGTTTTAGTGCATAATCATTATTTTGTAACGTTTCATAGCTGTTACATGAAAATATAGAAGCTGTAGAAACTGTTAAATAGATAATACAGGTTCAGTATGTTGTGAATAGTGATTTCCTATCTTTAATGTCACAACATGCCAGTTGTTGCCAAAGAGTAGAAAATATCACATTAAATATCTCTCTGACAGCATGTATGATCAGGTATTCTCTTAAAAATTTATTGCTCATGCCCCTCCTCCCACCAGTAGTTCCCCATTCTGTGTTCTGCAGCTTTTATGATTGTATGTGATGTAGCAGTTGTGCAAAACGTATTGAAATAATCTTTACGAGGTTATTTTATATAAGCTATAAATCAGAACATATTAATTTCACAGAAAATATTCTTGGTGTTGCCATTAAGAGTTAAAACCTCACCAGCAAGTGCAA
This sequence comes from Schistocerca americana, assembly GCF_021461395.2. Taxonomy (NCBI): domain Eukaryota; kingdom Metazoa; phylum Arthropoda; class Insecta; order Orthoptera; family Acrididae; genus Schistocerca; species Schistocerca americana. Next base: position 210,144,627 of record NC_060119.1, read on the forward strand.
CAATTTAAAAAATAGTGGAGTATTCTGTATTATAAGGAATTTTTTGCAAAAAATGGCAAAATTAAATGGAAAAAAACCATAAAGCTACAAGAAAAGAGAAATAAAATTTTGTTAATTACCCATCTGTTATAGAAAGATAGTGATAGTAGATAAGATAAAGCAGATTCATATGAGGAAATTTCTGATTTGTATCCCTTTGTGATAAGAAACCAGAACCCGAATCAAATAATTCTATATTAACAAAAGATTTGCACTACCAGCCACTAAAATTGCTACACCGAGAAGAAATGCAGATGATAAACGGGTCTTCATTGAACAAATATATTATACTAGAACTGACATGTGATTACATTTTCACACAATTTAGGTGCAAGGATCCTGAGAAATCGGTACCCAGAACAACCACCTCTGGCCTTGATACGCCTGGGCATTGTATCAGAGCTTGGATGGCGTGTATAGGTACAGCTGCCCAAGCAGCTTCAACACGATACCGCAGTTCATCAAGAGTAGTGACTGGCATATTGTAACGAGCCAGTTGCACAGCCACCATTGACCAGACATTTTCAGTTGGTGAGAGATCTGGAGAATGTGCTGGCCAAGGCGGCAGTCGAACATTTTCTGTATCCAGAAAGGCCTGTACAGGACCTGCATCATGCGGTCGTGCATTATCCTGCTGAAATGTAGGGTTTCGCAGGGATCGAATGAAGGGTAGAGCCACGGGTTGTAACACATCTGAAATGTAACGTTCACTGTTCAAAGTGCCGTCATTGCGAACAAGATGTGACAGAGACTTGTAACCAATGGCACCCCATACCATCACGCCGGGTGATTCGCCAGTATGGTGATGACGAATACACGCTTCCAATGTGCATTCACCGCGATGTCGCCAAACACAGATGCAACCATCATGATGCTGTAAACAGAACCTGGATTCATCTGAAAAAATGACATTTTGCCATTTGTGCACCCAGGCTTGTCGTTGAGTACACAATCGCAGGCACTCCTGTCTGTGATGCAGCATCGAGGGTAACCGCAGCCATGGTCTCTGAGCTGATAGTCCATGCTGCTGCAAGCGTCGACAAACTGTTCGTGCTGATGGTTGTTGTCTTGCAAATGTCCCCATCTGTTGACTCAGGGATCAAGACATGGCTGCACGATCTGTTACAGCCATGCGGATAAGATGCCTGTCATCTAGACCGCTAGTGATAGGAGGCCGTTGGGATCCGGCACGGCATTCCGTGTTAACCTCCTGAACCCACCGGTTCCATATTCTGCTAACAGTCATTGTATCTTGACCAACGTGAGCAGCAATGTCGCGATACGATAAACTGCAAACGCGGTAGGCTACAATCCGACCTTTATCAAAGTCGGAAACATGATGGTACGCATTTCTCCTCTTTACACGAGGCATCACAACGACGTTTCACCAGGCAACGCTGGTCAACTGCTGTTTGTGTATGAGAAATCGGTTGGTAACTTTCCTCATGTCAGCACGTTGTAGGTGTCGCCACTGGCGCCAAACTTGTGAATGCTCTGAAAAGCTAATCATTTTCATATCACAGCTTCTTCTTCCTGTCAGTTAAATTTTGTGTCTGTAGCATGTCATCTTCGTGGTGTAGCAATTTTTTATGGCCAGTAGTGTACATCCACCTCTGATGTCATTCATACCTATGAGAAAGTAAATTCAACCTACAAACAGATGGATGTGGCTAAAAACCCTAATGAAATTCTGGATGTTCATCTGTAAGTATCATAGTTATTTATGTATAGAGTAAAAAATTATTTACAGCAAAAAGAGTAATGGTTTTCACTGAAATTGAAAGAGATTGATAGGGCAAGAACAAAAAACTCAGTTATCAAAACAAAAACAAAATTTCATCCTTCATCAAATAATTGTACTTTGAAAGGGTGATGAAGAACTTACTTTTAAAAAGTTTGTTACAGAATACTTTCTGCTTCCATGTTGGAAGGCTTAAAGTGATGCTGGGTAATGCATTTGGCATCACACAAAACTTCCAGGCTCTTAGGCCAAGGTAGATTATAAAACTTTCTTCTAATGTTTCATCTCTGAGTGCGGGAGACATCTTCCGAAGTAAAATGGCTAATCGCAACCAGAACTTGAGGGAGTGCTATGATTATATAGGCAGTGTAGAGGGCACAGCAGTCAATCATATGACGCCGGCTACGAGATCATCGCTGGTATTGCCAATATTCTCAATTGAAAGAAATCGATCATCATTCTTGTGTTGCAAAGTTGACATCCAAATTCTGTATGATCTAACACCTTCCTCTTGTCTGTTAAAATTATTGTGTGTGTATAGATTTCAATAGCCTCTCTCTACACATGCGCATGATAATGCAGTGTTTTTGAAATGACCTTCATCTCAGTGAATTTTATTTTCGTAATAACCATCTTTGTAAAGATGTTCCTCTACAGCAGATTTGTGCGTATCTCCTAGGCGACAGTGGCTCTTGTGTTCAGCATGATGGGTGTTAACATTTACTTTTGTGGTACCAGTATACACCATTCCACAACTACAGTGAATTTATATACACCCGGTGTAGCCAAAGGATGTCTTCTATGTTTTGCTGATCCTAAATATTCCTCTATATTCCTGGTGCGTCTGGAGTAGTTTCTACACTGTACTTGCTCAACACTTTCCTAATGCAACCTGTAATCATACTGATGAATGGAAGGCAAGCTTTCCCCTTGATTGGCCGCTGTTCCTCGTCAGTCCTGATTCTCTCCCTAGGGCGAAGGGCTGTGTGTATCTCCTTGTTGGACTAACCATTCTTCTTGAATGTCGACCGTTGATGTTCAAGCTCATCTTTAATGTAAGTCAGTTCAGAAATTTTGTGCGCCATATCTACCAATGTTTTAATCACTCCTCTTTTCTGTCTGGTGTGGTGGTTAGAATCTTTATGCAGGTACCGGTCAATATGCATGGCTTTTCTGTATACTTTATGGACCAATGTCCTGTCCCCTCACATGATAGCAGACACATCCAAGAAATTCAGCTGGCTGTTATTCTCCATCTCCGTAGTAAATTGTATTTTTGGATTGATACTGTTGAGATGTACCAGGAAGGCATCCAATTCCTCTGTACCATTTGCGCATACTACAAAAGTATCATCAACATAGTGGTATCACCTGGCTGGTCTTTTTCTGGCAGTCTGCACTGCCTCTTGTTCAAAGTTCTCCATAAACAAATTGGCAGCAGCTGAACTGAGAGGGCTGCCCAACGCCGTCAATCTGTTCATAAAAATCATTGTTGTATTGAAAATAGATTGTGGTGAGGCAGTGTCTGAATAATTCCAGAATATCTGTTGGAAAAATATCACTGTACATGATGTTAAAAACTGCAGTCTCAGGCAACTGAAACCACACTGCGAGCAGCAGCACCAGTGCATGATGGGAGTGGCAACTGAGTTTTTTTATTTCTCTCCTTTTCCACTACTTCCCCCTACCCACCTCTCCTCTGCCTCCATCTAAACTGCCGCACTTCAATGCCTGCCACCCCCACCATACTATCCCTCCCCACCCCAGCCTCCTTACCCCACCCAGTTGTCACTCCCATCATGTACTGGTACTGCTGCTTGCAGTGTGATTTCAGTTGCATGAGACTGCAGTGTGCACATGCATGCGTCTGTTGTTGATGAAGGCCTTAATGGCCGAAAGCTGTAATTGTGAGAGTCTTTTTGCTGTGCCTAACTGCAACTCAGCATCTCCGCTGTAAAGTAACAACTTTCCTTCTCATAATATTGTTACATTCCATGATGCATTTTCCATTGTTTGATTTCAGCTGTACATGAGGCAGCTTTGTTCACTGGAATCGTGGTAAATGACAACACATCAAAACTTAAAAGGATATCGCCATGGCTCACATGAATTTCTTTTAATTTGTCAATGAAATGATATGAATTTTTAATGTGACTATCAGTTCCACCACCATAAGGCTGCAGCAGTGGGGCAAGGTGTCCAGCTAATTTGTGGGTGGGAGACCCTACAGGGCTCACAATAGCCTCATAGGAATCTGTGGTTTGTGCATCTTGGGTAGCCCATAGAGCGTGGGCAGGTATGCTTCCGTTTTGCGGAGTAACTTCTTATCAGGGGAGAGTGAAAATGCTTTCATCAGTTGATTAGTGATTCTTAAAATATTTGTAGTTGGATTGAATTGAAGTCTTTCATAGTTAGCGGGATCCAAAATGTTATCTTTTTGCGATAGTCATCATTCCTCATCAGGATCATGGCATTACCCTTGTCTGCAGTAAGAACAATAATGTTTTTATCTGCATTGATACCTCTCGGTGCCTTCTTTTGTGCCTGCAACACATTACTGTTAGGTGGCTTACTTGTACATAAAATTCGAGCTGTTACCGTCCTAATTATATCAGCCAACTGCTGTGGAATCTGAAAGATCCCCTGCCTCAGTATTTGCTGTAATATCTTCCATGGACACTTTTGAAGGTATCACAGCTAAATTGCTTCCTTTGGTTGAAATTTCAGCTTCAGTCAAAACTTTATCAGACAGGTTGATAATAGTTTGAGAATTATCCTCAATCGAAGCTAGTGGCATGTTCTTCTGTAAACTAGCGAACTACTTTTTGTGTCTGTTAACTGATCTCTCATAGCATTGCTAATTCCGTAGGGCTGTAAATACAGTGAGCTTGTGCCAAACGAACATCCTCTTCACCTTCAGAAATTTCAGAACAGTCGCAGAGTCCCTGCAGCATAACAGGAGGGTGAACATTCTTAGCTGTTGTGCTTTCTTCTTGTGCATTCTCTCAAACTGTCAAACTGATATTGACATGTCCTCCCCGTAGAGGTGTTTGATCATACAGTGTAAGCTTTCACAGCTTGTACTGACATAACTTAAAACTTCCAGGCCATTAGGCTGTTTGGTCAATGTATAAAACTTTCTCCTAACATTTCCTCTCCGATTGCAGGAGAAGTCTTCAGAGGTAAAATGGCTAACTGCTACCAGATTGATTGATTGATTGATTTTAACAGGAGAGCTAAAACAGCTTAGGTCTGACCCGCCACTGCCCGCACTGAAACTAGATTTATTGTGCGGTAATCACTCCCTGTATATCTAGTAAAGCCAACCAATGCCCTTAAATAGTGCAAGGCGTCCCTCTACCAGTTTTTTGTTAGACACAATTTCTTCAGGTCTAGTTGTCCCGAAGATTGTGTATCTTTTACTCTCCACTGTTATGCATTCAAAGATTAGGTGTGATGCAGATTCTTCACCCTCATCACTGATCCTACATTTAGGTTCCTCTTTCATTATATCCATTGTGTGTAGGTGTTTTTTGAAGTTCCCCCGTGGCCAGTCATCAGTCCAGTCATGAGTTTGATCTCTCTCTTTCCTGTTCAATCCCAGGAGTACATTAAAACATGGCTTGGGCATCATTACCTTACCATGTTCTTGTTTATGGACCGTGGTCCAATATCCTGTGTGCTGTTTCCTAAGCCAGTTCCGTAGTTCTAATTTGATCGTAGTCTTGGTGATTGTCAAGACAGGTTCAGGTCCAGTAAATGGAGTTGTAGCCCCATCCTAGCCAATCTATCGGCTTGTTCATTGCCACAGATCCCTGAGTGGGCAGGGACCCACACTAGGTACACCCTATTGCTTCCCCCTAGCTCCACCAGAGCCCTGTGGCAATCTGCAACAATCTTAGATCTTGTTGCAGGAGCTGCCAATGATTTCAGGGCTGCCTGGCTGTCTGAATAGATGTAGATGCTACAGTCATTGTAGCACCTACTCATATTCTCCTGATTGCAGTAACTTCGGCTTGGAATACAGAGTCCAGTTTCCCAAGAGAGATGCTGCTCTCCAGTCTTGGCTGAACCCTGTACAACCCTGCCCCAACACCTTGATCTGTTTTCGACCCATCGGTGAACCAAACAATGTCCCCCGTATAGTGTTGAACTGTTTACTCCCACTGCTCTCTACTTTCAATTATTATGTTGTAAGGCTTGTCGAAGCAGTTGGGAGTTATATAGTCGGTGGAGTTATATAGTCGGTGGGCATTTCCCCAGCCATACCTATATTTACCTCACTCACTATGTTAGTGTGTGATTCTGGATATCCGAATGAGACCCAGTTTTTGCCAGTTTTAAGTCTGTATGCCCCAGCTGCTGCCTCCATCTTAATCCAAAGGTGAAGTGGAGGCATATCCAGCATGGCTTCCATTCCAGCAGTTGGTGTGCTGCTAAGTCTGCCCGTTATGGCTGAGCAGGCCAATCTCTGCACCTTAACAAGCTCTTTAGCAGCAACCCGCTGTTCTCCCTTCTTCCAGCACACTACGGCCCCATAGGAAATCCTAGGTCTAACCACTGTGGTGTATATCCAGTGCATACCCCTGGGGCTTAGGCCCCAGTTTTTGCCACGAGCCCTCCTAGTACTCATTAAAGTGCTTTTTGCCTTGGAGCAGATACTCTTAATATGAGGGGTCCAAGTTAGCTTCTCATCCAAGGTTACCCCTAGATATTTCACTGTCCCCTTCACAGGTAGAGTTTCATCGAAGAGCCTTAGATTCCAACTTGCATGCTGAATATGTCTCTTCGTAAATGGCACCACAACAGTCTTCTTAGGATTAATGCTCAGATCCTGTTTAATGCACCATTTTTGCACAATGTCCAACCCTCCTTGTGCCATATTCCTGACTGTGTCAGTGAATTTGCCAAGTATTACTATGACAAGGTCATCTGCGCATCCTTGGCAGAATCATTGTCTGGAAATTAGTTCCTCAGTGAGTTCGTTCACCACTAGATTCCACAATAGAAGAGACAAAACTCCTCCTTGTGGGCAGCCTCTAGTGGTCTTAATTACCATCTTTTCATTCATCATGGTAGCCTCTATTTTCCTTCCACTAAGATGGCTCTGGTCCATCTACATATAGTGGTCTCCAGGTCATGCACCTCTGTTGCCCTTACCATGGAATCGAAGGTTGTGTTACTAAAGGCCCCCTCGATATCCAGGAAGATGCAGAGGGCTATTTCTTGGAAGTGAAGTGCTTTTTCCACCTTCCCAACGAGTTCATGGAGAGCTGTCTCACATGATTTACCTGGTTGGTATGCATGTTGGTTCAGTTGTAGAGGGACTTTACTTAGCCTCCTCTCCCCAACATATACATTTACCAGTTTTTCCAATGTTTTGAGATTGGAGGAGGTCAGACTGATTGGTCTCATATCCTTGGCCTTGGTATGATCAATTCTCCCTGGCTTTGGAATGAAGACAACCTTCACTGCTCTCCAAACATTCGGAATGATTCCTACTACTAAGCTAACCCTGAATATCCTGCATAGGACTCTTATAAGCTTCCCTCCTGCCTATTGCAGGAGAGCTGGAAAAATTCCATCTGGGCCAGGTAACTTCAATAGTTGGAATGTTCCCACCACCCACTGGATTTTTTTTGAAGTTCACACATTCCTTGGCCGATTCCCAGTCCTCTCTTTGAGTGCCTGAGAACTGTTGTCTCTCTGGAGTCACATACTGATCTGTTATCCGGCAGAGCATATTGAGGAAAGTGAGTTTTGAGGAGCAATTCCAGCGTATCATGTGCTGTCTTTGTATATTCCCCATCCTCCTTCCTCAACGTACCTCCTGGATGAGTTGGTACTCTAGTGAGAATATTGTGAAGTCTGGCTTGTGCAGCCGTGCCTTCCACTTCCTCACAGAATGCCTTCCAGGATGCCTCCTTTGCTTGTCTTATTGCTAGATTGTAACTGACAAGAGCCTCACAATATTTAGCCCATTGTCCTTTATGTCTCGCAATATTAAACAGTCTCCGTACATGTTTTCTTTGCGTTTCCAGTTTGTTATTCCACCAAGGAACACTCCTATTTGTGCACTTCCTGGTGATTGCGCAGTCGTCCTGATATTAGGTCACTATGGCAGAGGTAACAGCCTCTGCTACTTTCTCAAATTCTAGTGGCTTCCTTATCCTGGTTTTAATTTCCGATAAGCCTAAGCCTAAGTCAAGGTCCCTCCTATATGTCTCCCAGTCTGTTTTCCTGGGATTTCTATAAGTCAAGGTCTGCCTGATTCCCATTTCAACCTTGAGTTTAATCTACATGTGGTCCGGTGAGGATGGCTCCAACACCAATGCTATTGTTTCACATAGCTACCCATCGTCATGAAACCAAATGTTATGTCGATTACTTCTTCCCTCCTGCTATTCCTGACTGTACGTTCATTGCTCTTATTCAGGACCTCTAAGTTGTTAGCTAAGAGGAATTCAAGAAGGTATTCACTTCTGTTGTTGGTGTCCTTGCTGCCCCACACTAGGTTGTGGGCATTGGTGTCACACCCCACCAGCAGTTGGTCACCTTGCCGATGGCAAGTCTCTACCAGTCTCCTCAACTCCAAGGGAGGGGGATAACGGTCTTCGTAAGGAAGGTATGCTGAGGCCAAAATAATTTCCCTTGTGATACCTTCCTCACATTGCTGCATTTTGATGGTCACTAAGTCCCTAGAGCAGAAGTTCATCATTGGCATGAAAGAAATGCCATTTCTAACATAGACGCATGTTCTGGAGTTTCTTAGATTCCTAGCATAGATCAACCTCCAGTGCCTCCGAGGCCCAATACACCCACTTGGTATAAATAGGGTTCTTTTATCAGGGCCACGTCCACTTCCTGTCTCCCCAGGAGTGGCTCAGGCCAGCAGAGGCCCCTTTACTGTGCTGCAGATTAATCTGCAGCACCTCCAGGCTCCGTCTTACTGCCATCTTTGAGGTCTTTGAGAACCCTGATGGTGACCTGCGAGAACGCTAAAAACAGTTTCAGGTCCTGCTCCTGCATTGCCTTCAGAGACTTCTCACCAACCTCCACCACCAGGGTTCGTCCTTCCGGAGCAACCTTCTGGTTGATCACTCTCCAGTCATGTCGGGACTTTTGGGTTCTGGGCCTCTATTTTCCCGGACAGTCTTGGGAGAGACTTACTTAAGGGTACCAATAATGATATCTTTGCAGTCTTAAGAAGCTCCGCTGACCAGCAGCTTCACATCTTCCCACGGGGATATCATGGGCACCTTGTCCTTGAGCCATTCTATTGTGTGCACCCCCTCACAGACAAAAATGAGTGTGTCACGATCTAGGTAGACCCTCCTGAAGTTGGGACCTGGGCCAGCGTCCCCCCAATCTTTTCAAAGAGGGCCATATGTACTAGTTCCTCCTGCTGCAAGGTGATGGCCACCAGTGGATAACTGCCATCCTAAAAACCGAGACTGCAGCTCTATAGGTCTGTTTTCCTATTTCTTGCCTCGGTTTTTTCTGGACTGGCTTATCCAGGGAGGAGGGAGTCTTTGATTCCTCCCTTACCCACTTATTACCTGTCTGTGATGTTGTGGGGGTCTGTGTGTCCCCTTCAACCTGAGACAGTTTTTGCCCAGGGGTCTTGGGTTCTAGTCCCTTTACTTCCCTCCACTTGTGTTTAGGAAGCCATTCTTTTCCATCCTTTTTCCTCTGTTCCCTGAGTAGCTTCCTCCTTTGGGCCCCAGACAAGCCTTTGATCTTAATCTGATCTAGCTTTTCGGTTACAGTTCCCACTTCTGGCTCAGGTCTAGACCCTGATTCAGTAGTGGAAATGCCTTCCATCAGTTCAGTACCCGATGCTTGGGTATCTGAGGTGTCAATTTGTCCCTCAGTTTCTTTTTCTGTAGTCGTGTCCATGTTGGTCTCACGAGATTTGGGGATCTAGAAGGTCCACACCACGAATACCCCGCACGGTGTAAGGCTAATTACTCATCTTCTCGTGTGCCACGCACCCCTCAGCATGGATCGCATCACACCTGGGTTGGGTCAGGGAATAGGGTAGGACTAGGAGTGGATAGGGAAGATGGGACGTTGTGGGACACTCTTAGTCTGATCCATCGGCTGAGGCCTTTCCGGCAGTAGGTCCTCTACCTTCGGCATAGCCCTCAGCTTCCTGCAGATACGCGAGCCTCTCCACCTGCACAGACAGTGCTTCGTCAGGGTGGTGTCCCCCAGAGAGGACTGCAATCAGAACTCAGAGGAGTGCTGACTATACAGGCAGTGTAGAAGGCATCAGTCTTATCACATGATGTCGCCATGAGATTATTGCTGGTATTGCCAACATTCTCAATTGAAAGAAATCAACACTCATTCTTGGGTTGCAATGTTGACATCCAAATTCTGGCTAACTTAACACATTCCTCCTTTCTGTTACAATTATTATGTGTTTATAGATCTCAATAGTCTCTCTATATGTACACACATGATAATGTGGTGTTTTCGATACACCATTCATTTTGGTGAATTTTATATAATGTATCATCTTTATAAAGATCTTCCGCTATGGCAGATTTATCTGTGTGTTCTCAGTGGCAATTCCTGTTGTGTTCAATGAGACAGGTGTTAACACTTCTGTATGTGATATCAATATAAACCCGTCCACAAGTACAAGGACTTTTATATACACCCGGTGTAACCAAAGGACGTCGTATATCTACCTTCCTGGTGAGTCTGAAGTAGTTTCCACACTGAACTTGCTCAACACTTCCGCAATGCGATATGTAATTGTACTGATGAATGAAAGGAAAACCTTCCCTTTGGGCAGCTGTTGTTCATCAGTTCTCATTGTCTCCCTAAGGTGAAGTGCTGTGTGTACCTCCTTGTTAGAATAACCATTCTACTTGAATGGTGATCGTAGATTTTCAAGCTCATCTTTTAAGTGAGTCTGTTCACAAATTTGCCTTCGTCACCAGCAAGAGTTTACCTATCAATCACTCACCAGAGTGGCACAGGCAACAGACAGCAGATATGCTACCTTCTACCAGTCACCTGCTAGAGTTGCCTTCCAATCAGCCACCAGGATAGCACAGGCAATAGTATACTGTACAGCCACACCACCATAACTCCTTCAAACTGTCCAATGACATCTCAGATATGTGTCATTGCTAGGTGCCAGATAACCAAAAATGACAGTATAGAAAGGAAGATATTCACCAGTATAGAACAGTGAGCCAACCTGAAGAGGACCACAACAAGTCGGTTGAAATGTTGGCAATTTAGCTGTTTTAGTAGTTTACGGTGACACAGTCAATACCCAAAAATTATTTTATCCAAAATGAATCTGGCCATGGAAGTCCATGAACCTATAATGCTATGCATTTGTTTTTCCATTTTCATTTTACTTGTGTAAATTCAGCACTATAGCAGCTAACACACATTATGTCATTGTAATATATAACTTTTATAGGAGTTATTACTATACTATTGCCTGGTTTGTCTTTTGTACCAGGTCATCATAATGCGAGGTATAAACTGTAACAGTGCCATCATGTTGCCTGTCTTCATTTATGACTAGTTTATCAGGTTTGTGTGTCAAGGAAATTATGACAAATTCTCTGTACCTATTTCCAAGGTTTCCAACATTCTTATGAAATACATTTTGGTTAGGTTTTGTCATTGGTTCACAGCAGACTGCAAATTTCTTAACATTCACTATTTACTTAGATTTTGTAGCTTATTTGATTCATGTTACTCCGCACACTGCATATATTAATCCTATTTATCAGGAAGCTGTCTCTTACCAACACCTGTGATTAGTTTTTTGGTGATATTTTTCTCATTTTTGTGGAGGTGCAACTAATGAATTGTATGGAATTCTTTCTATAAACTCTTAATTTGATGAGTCATACATTATGAAATAATTTACATATGATTTTAAATAGGTTTTCCTTTTTAGCCCTTCCATAATTACATTATACTGCAATATCTATATGTCACACGTAATATTTAGAACATGCCTGGCCAAACAGCATTCTGCAAGCAAGTGTGCTCCAGCTGCACTCTTGTTTAGTGCTCTGGTACAATGGTAAGTGGGGATAAGTGGGAAGAGGAAAAGAAGGCTGCAGCTGTTCGCATAGCAGTCGCCTTGTCAGACATCAAGCAGTTTGCTGAGAATACTACTTGTGTTAAATTAGATTTATGCTCTGCTTTAGGAAAACTATAGCATCTGTGCACTTGTAAAAAAAATATATAATATGCTTAATATGCCATGACACTATTATGAGCTAGAAAAGCACGTATTGGAACCTGATTACAACACCGGCCACAAAGACGATTTGCATTTGTGTTCTGATGAATGACACTAATACTGACTTAACTGAAGGTGGCCATTAAAAAGAAAAAACTGAGTTAAGGGTGACAAAAGCTTTTATGGTTGACGTCACCAATTATTTGAATTCATTATATGTTTTAATTGAAGGGAAGAATCATTTGAGAACGGACATAGCCGATAAGATTGGTGCCATCAAACAAAAATTAATTGTATGTAAAATTATGTAAGGAAAATTAGAGGAAAAATCATGTAAATATCTTAGGGAGTGTCATGAACAACATATTAAAAATCTTGAGTGGTGGACTGTGAAGATTGGGGTGGAGGGCATTTAAAGGTCAACTTTTACATTTTTTCTTGAATAACTCTAAAGCCATGGCTTCTAGTGAAAATGTTTCCCAGTACTAAATTAAACTATATTGCATTTCTAACTAAAATTGACCTGTTATTTTTTCTCCTGGACTAACAGTTTCCATGTTACAGTGGATGAAAATATTGTACATTATCAAAAAATAGTGTTTAATGATATAAAATTAATGTTTACTGTTAAATGAAGTGGTTTAAGAACAAATATTAAATGTGTGTACCATGTCTAAGTGCAGTCTAGCATTATTAAAGAATAAATTATGTTCAGGGGGTGTAACTGGGTGGAGAGTAGAAGCATGAAAGAAGAAGGTAGGTCATATTGTGGCCATGCACTTCTCCTTCATAGGTCTGCAGATGAAAGAGGGGGCTGTGATTCCACACTTTATCTGCCCCACAAAGTGAAAAGAAGCAACTACAGGGTTTTTCACAAAGTTGTGCCAATCATGCGCAGCGCATCTGGCAATCAAATGCACAGACGTGCCTGGGAGTGTTTACTTTCCACAAAGTGCATTGACACCACATGGAATACAGGTATGAGTTATAATATGAGGCATATTCAGAAAGTAAGTGTACAGTGACCATAAGAGGCTGTGTGTGTGTTTTTTTTAGTGTTGGCAATACTGAGGGGCAGAGGGAGATCTCCTGACCAGAGCAGGCATAGCAGGAACACAGTAGTATGTAAATTAACTTTGTAGTGTCCGGATGCATGAAAGATGTCAGTAAAAAAGCCCACCAAATGCGAACCATATGCTGTGATTCACTTCCTGCTCACAGATGGGATAACACCAGCCAACATTTTTTTGCATGTCAAAATGGTTTACAATGAAGGTGTTATGAACAGAAAAAGTGTGTTTAAGTGGTGGAGGGAGTTTAGTGGAGGTAGAACAAATGTTCATGATGAACAGAGAAGTGGAAGATCTTCCATTTTGACTGATAGTTAATGCAAAAAATCGAGGAAACTATTTGTGCAGACTGCAGCTGACAGTGGATAAAATATCTGGAATGTTTCCACAACTTTCAAGAACTCTATTATAGGAGACACTCGCAGTGAACTCGGATACAGGAAACTGTGCACAAGATGGCTCCCTAAACAGCTGACAGAATGGTCCAAGAAAGTTCAGGTCATTAGCACCTGCGACTTTCTTGAGGGACTTGAACTGGAAGATGAAGATTTTCAGAGCCCAGTTGTGACTAGAGATGAAACATAGGTTGCTCATTACACATTTGAGACAAAAAGACAGCCATCACAATCATGCAACATCAATTACTCATTTGCCAAAGAATTCAAAACCACAATTTCGGGCAAAAAATCATGGCCTCAGGGTCTTGGAGACAAAAAGGCATCAATTTGGTCAAATTTCCGCCTCAGTGGGATACCATCAATGCACAACAGTTCTGTGAGAACCTAACAAAACTCAAAAGGAGCATCCAAAGCAAAAGGAGTGTAATGCTAATAAAGAGTGTTCTTGTTGCACGGCGACACCCACCCTCACACAGTCTTGGCCACCAGGGCACTCTGGGACTCGTTTGGTGGGAATATTTTGAATTTCCCTCTCCCCCCCTCCCTATTTTCCCCTGATTTGGCATCTTTAGGGTATCATGTTTTCACCTACCTTAAGACACAAATGAGTGAAATTAAATTTTCAACTGATGAACAGACGTAGAAAGTTTTTGAAGTGGGGGAAGGGGCTGGCAGGGGAGTTGGAGGACGGCATAGAGAAGCTTGTGCCATGGCTCACAATATGCATTGATTGGGATGGGGATTATGTGGAAAAATAGCCAATAAATGTGTTAACAAACATCATCTTGTAATTATTTTTATTTTTCCAATACACTTTTTCTAAAATTTCTAAACATGCCTCATAATACTAGTGCAAGAAAGGCATATGGACTGAATCTATTTAAATCTCTGCACATTCTTGTACTCAGCTAGAGGGGAAATTGATTTTTAGTTGTCTGCTATGGTAGCTGTAGCATTCTTACAGGAAAGGCAACTTACCGTACAACGAACACTGCTTGCTCTTCGTTTTGCAGACTGACTATTTCTGTAGCATTTCCTGTTCAGTTCTCTTATGTGAATAGACAGAATAACTTAAACGTTTTGTCTTATAGGTGATGGTCCTCTCTCGGGTTTGACCTCCATATTTCCAAATTCTTCCGAAGAGCGAGCCAATTGGGGAAGGGCGCCGTACATGGTGCATTGTGTTCATCGTGCATTGAGGACTTTAGCCAGCTTTCTCGACACGTCGTCGCATTGCCATCTCTTGAGCGAGAATACATTCCCGGGTGTGATTTCCACCGTGTGCTGTACAGTGTTGCTTTTTGCAAAGACGACGACCATGGACTTCCTTGCACCTAATATCCAGCACAGTAGCCAATCTGTCGTGCTGGGGCCTCTATGTACCCTGTTGGTTGTAGCCCCCTGACAATACAGGGATTGCTCTGCTGATGCCTGTGCCGTTAACTCTATGCCAAGGAGTAGATGCTTATCTCCTTGGGGCATCGGGACTCCTGGCAATGGCCGTCCTGCCAGATGGCCCTTGCTGTGGCTAGGTAGTGCCCGAGGGGAGGGGCCTTGGTTGAAGTGGGTGGCATCAGGGCGGATGACCCGCAATGAAGTGTGGTACATCATCTCTTGCTGGTGGCCAGCCGCCAGCAGTCTCTAAGTGTTCTTGGGCTCAATTCAACGCTCAGAAATATGATCCCAAACCATTCCCCTCCCTGGCCTCACCGTGGAAGTAGCATAAGGTTCAGGATGGCAGTGACACTTATTTGCCCTGGTTCCTAGTTTGTACGAGAGCTGATGGAGAGTCTTTCATGTCAACAAAACCTCAATTCTTTGTAGAGCATTTAGAGGACAAGTTTGGGGAGGTGGAGGGCTTGTCCAAAATGCGCTGTGGGTCAGTATTGATATAAACGGCATCCTCTGCCCAGTCACGAAGGTTACTTGCTTGGGATAAGTTAGGGGATGTTTCAGTTACCATCACACCCCATAAGAGTTTAAATAAGGTCCAGGATATTATTTTCTATAGGGACCTTCTTTTGCAGTCTGATGACGAGTTGCGCTCTAATTTAGAGCGTTGAGGTGTTCATTTTGCTGGCACGTTCATCGGGGCCCGAAGGATAACCAGATTTCTACTGGTGCCTTCATCTTGGCCTTCAAGGGTGATACATTACCAGAGAAGGTCAAGGTGACGGTATACTGCTATGATGTGAAACCCTATATCCCTCCCCCAATATGGTGCTTTAAGTTCTGGAAGTTCTTCCATATGTCTTCCTGCTGTACTTCCAGCCTCACATGTCGAGATTGTGGACACCCATCACATCCCAATACTCCATGTACCCTGCCTCCCACCTGTGTTAACTGCGGACAGCATCATTCATCTTGCTCACCAGACTGCAGGATCTTACAGAAAAAGCAGAAAATCATGAAATATAAGACCCTGGACCGACTGGCCTATACCGAGGCTAAGAGGAAATGTGAATGACTCCATCCTGTGCGAATGACTTCCTCATATGCCGCCGCTACAACAACTGTAATAGCCCCATCAGTTCAGCGAATTCCAGTCGGCTCACCGAGCCATACAACTCCACATGCCCCCTTGCCCATGGGGGACCACTACCCACCCTGTTGCTCCTGCACCACCTACCTCGGGAGCAACACGCCCCCCACCCATCGGGGACGTCCATCCCTGCTTCTAAGCTAGAGAAGCGTCCAACTTCTTCGGCTCCTCTCACTTGCAAGGGGTCCCTTGGGTGCCTCCCTTCCCAAGTTTCCACAAGTGGGAAGGATGATGCCCAGCAGTAGCATAAGTGCCCACAAGCAGAGCTAGTCGTAGGGCTTTGCAATCCTTCTCCGTCCTGAAGACTGAATCGGTGAAGCCCTCCCAGCCAGTGAAACCCAAGGAGCAGCAAGAAAAGTCCAAGACCACCACCTCTAAGATGAAGGAACTAGCGGTGGCACCCACCCCACTGCAACCTACAAGCTCTGCGTCTGAGGGCGAGGTAGAGATTCTGGTATCCGCTGAGGACGTAGATCTCACCAGACTCTCAGACACATTGGATGTCACTCGCACAGGTACTCAATCAGTGGCAGCAGGTGACCCAGCAGCATAATCTGCCTCCTCAGTCCCCTCACGCCTTTCTCGGCCATGGACAATGTCATCCTCCAGTGGAACTGCAGCAGTTTTCTCCACGATATTGCTGAGCTCCAACAACTTCTCAGCCTTCACCCTTCGCTCTGCATTGCTCTTCAGGAAACTTGGTTTCCGGCAATGTGAACCCCCACTCTCTGTAGATATCGGGGTAATTATAGGAACCGGGCAGCGTATGAGAGGGTATCTGGTGGTGTCTGCATCTACGTCCTTCACTCCATTTACAGCAAGTCTGTCCCTCCAGAAACACTTTTAGAGGCTGTCGCTGTTCGGGTATGGACGCCTCAGGCTGTTACTGTCTGCAGTCTCTATCTTCCACCAGATGGTGATGTCCCGCAGCGTGTTGTGGGTGCACTGATGGCCCAATTGCTGCCACCTTTTCTGTTACTGGGCGACTTCAGCACCCATAACCCTCTGCGCCTCCTAGACCTTTTCAATCGTATCTGGGTTGAGGGTGAGTTCCCGTCACAATGGCGGGAAAGTGTCATAATCCCCGTGTTGAAACCTGGCAAGATCCCATTGGAGATGGACAGCTGCCACTCCATTAGCCTCACCAACGTTCTTTGCAAGTTGCTCTAACGCATGGTGAGCTGGAGGTTGAGTTGGCTACTTGAGTCTCGGGGCCTTCTGGCTCCGTCTCAGGGTGGGTTCCGTAAGGGCTGCTCTGCCGCCGATAATCTGGTGTGCCTGGAGTCTGCCATCTGTACCGCCTTTGCCCGCTGTCAGCATCTGGTTGCCATCTTTTTTGACATGCGGAAGGCATACGATACGACATGGCGACATCACATCCTCTCTGTGCTTCATGGTTGGGGTCTTCGGGGTCTGCTCCAGATTTTCGTACAAAATTTTCTGTCGCTTCATTCCTTCCATGTGCAAGTTGCGGCCTCCCATAGCTCCTCCCGAGTTCAGGAGAATGGGGTACCGCAAGGATCTGTCTTAAGTGTGTGCCTCTTTTTGATTGCAATTAATGGGCTCGCTGCAGTGATGGGAATGTCTGTCTCATCCTCCTTGTATGCTGACGACTTCTGTCTTTACTATAACTCCACTAGCATTGCAGCTGCTGAACGGCAATGCAGGGTGCTATCCGAAAGGCGCAGTCTTGGGCTGTAACACATGGCTTCCAGTTTTCGGCTGCCAAGACCTGCATTATGCATTTCTGCCAGCGACGCACTGTTCGCCCTGAGCCACAGCTCTATCATGATGATGAACCTCTTGCTGTGGTGGAGATGCATTGGTTTTCGATACCCAGTTGACTTGGCTACCTCATATTCAGCAGCTTAAACAAACATGCTGGCGGCATCTTAACGCTCTTTGTTGCTTGAGTCACACCAGCTGGGGTGCCGATCGGTCTACCCTTCTCTTAATTCAGTCCCGTCTAGATTATGGCTTACGGTTCAGCATCCCCTTCTGCATTGTGGTTGCTGGACTCCATCCTTCACAGCGGGATCCGGGACCCGACTCGCCACTGGAGCTTTCCGGACAAGCCCTGTCAACAGCATACTTGTGGAAGCTGGTGTCCCTCCATTGTGGTTCCGGCACCAACGATTACTGGCCGTTAATGCTACACACATTTGTAGCTTCCCAGGCATCCCAATTATCATCTCCTGTTCCCTCAGTCGGTTGTAAATCTTCTGGAATGGCAGTCCCGGTCAGGGTGTACGATTGCGGTTCGCATCAGAGCTCTTCTCTCAGGGCTTGAGGTGTTCCGTCTTCCACCTCTTTTCCAGGCCCCTCTGCATATACCCTCCTGAGGCCCTCTGCCGCTGCTTTCTTTCAATCCTTGCCACATTTCAAAGCTCTGATGTTGTCTGTACTGACAGTTTGATGGCTGCTGGTCGTGTCAGTTATGCTCTTACTCTAGGGGATCATTATGAACAACACTCATTGCCAGATGGCTGCAGTGTTCTCACTGACGAGCTGATTGCCATCTCTCACACCCTAGAGTATATCCGCTCCTGCTCAGGTGAGTCCTTTGTTATCTGTAGTGACTCCCTGAGCGGTTTACGAGCTATCGACCAGTGTTTCCCTCGCCCTCGTCTGGTGATGGCTATCCAGTAATCCCTCCATACTCTTGCCCGTTGTGGCCGCTCTGTGGTCTTTGTGTGGACCCCAGGTCATGTCGGCATCCTGGGAAATGAATGTGTTGACATGCTGGTCAAACAGGCTGTCGGTGCACCAGCCTTGGAAAGAGGCCTTTCGGAAAGTGACCTCAGGTCAGTTTTGCAGCAGAAGGTACTTCGCACCTGGGGTGAAGAATGGCACACCCTTCCTTCACCCAACAAACTTTGGGCCTTCAAGGTGGCTACCAGTGCGTGGCTCTCCTCCTTGCAGGTTTCTCGCAAGGACTCTGTTGTCCTCTGCCAGCTACTTGTTGGTCACACCTGGATAATACACAGCTATTTATTGCGCCGTGAGGACCCACCTTTATGTAGCTGCGGGTCAGCTTTGAGAGTGGTCCACATCTGGTTGGACTGCCCACTTTTAACTTCGCTCAGGCAGACGTTTGCACTGCCTGATAGACTTCCTGCACTTTTATCAGATGACGTTGCAATGGCAGATTTAGTGAGTTTTATTCATGCAGGGGGTTTTTATCGCTTGATCGAAGTGTTTGTCCTCTTTTTTTGTGTTGAGTCTGGCCTTTGGCCTATGATTTTAGACTGGAGTTTTCAGTGTGTTTCTTGGTGGTTGGCTTTTTCTTTTTTGTTTGTATGGTCGGCCAACCACTGTCACACTCGGTGTGATTTTAATTCCTTTTGTCTGGTCTCTGTCTGTGTCTTTCTTGTCCTGTGTTGTCTCTTGTATCTCCATTGTTTGTTGTTTTTATTCCTTGTGGGGGTTTCAAGTTCATGGAAAAAGGGACTGATGGCCCTAGTAGTCTGGTCCCTTCAATCCCACAAACCAACCAACCAATTTGCAGCTGCTAGATGAGATTTTATATAAAATATGTTCCTATAAACAATAGCTGAGAAGTATATAATTTGTCATGTTGACGGTGACCTTCGCAGTGTTAGTGGGGAAGGGATTGTACTCATAAATGTGGCACCTTGCTGCTGTCTGTGGTTGACAGCATATTGTTAAGCCAGATCATTTTGCTATCACTTGGTGATGAATTAATGATCAACCATAAAGATACTGCACTTCCGTCACTATTAATTGTGTTACTGGTAAAATGGATAAATCTCTTCCATTCAGGAATCTCAGCAGCTTGTAGAGTGGGCTGTGCTGAGGGGAGCCACTTACCACTAAGCTCAGGCAATCACCCCTGCCTGGCCTGTACCGGGGGGTACATGTGAAACCTACCTGTTGACCTAGGGCTTCAAGCTATTGCAGTCAGCATTTTTCTTCTTCACTTCACCTTTTCCCTTTGTACTGTTTACACTCTGTCATTCAGTGTCACCAGGGCATACTTCCCCCAGCTTACTAGTTTCTGCTGCTCTGTGACTTTAATACGCACCACCCCTTTTGGGGCTCACCCATAACCTGTCCAAGAGGTGCTCTCTTGGCTAACTTTCTCAATCAACTTAACTTCTTCTGCCTTAACACAGGAACACCCACATTCCTTTCAGACCCCACGCACACCTATTCCCATCTGGACCTATCCTGCTGCACTGTTCAGCTTGTCCATCGTCTCAAGTAGTCTCTTCTCTCTGACACATACTCGAGCAACCATTTGTGCAAGCAAATGGCAGCTTTCTAAGGCTGACCGGAGGCTTTACTCCTCCCTGGTGACCCTCAATGAACATCATTTCCTTAGTTGTGATGACCAAGTAGAATATTGTACAAACATTATCCTTACCGCCATCGAACGTGTGCTGCCTATGAGCGCACAACAGGGAAGGGTTTGAGACCGGAAGCAGCAGAAAGTCACTTTTGTTGTACTGTACTGCAAGTTCTGTGGTTAGGTTATAGTGTTCGTAGATAGTTACAGTCTGATGGTGCCTGTTTATGTGGCTAGACAGCTAGTTAGTTGTCATCCACAGATAGAACACTGAATAATAATTGCAACACAACTGTTTTATAGAATGGCTACTCTTGCATGTGGCTATGTCTTTTTAGGAGAGCAAATGCTTCTTAGTTGACTGAAGTCAGAGTGATGGACGTGTTTAGCTGGAATAAGCACAAATAAAATTAAGCTGTTATAAACGCAATGTTCAGATTAAGTTTCAAGAAGTAGGTTAACTTTTATTGATGCAGATCTTGAACTGTTTGAACTCTGAAGGTTATCCTTTATGAAATCTAAAGGTACGTTTACACTGGGATACATGTATCGCGACATGTATGAGCGACATGTCAATTTGACATGTCGCGATACATCACCTCATACAAAAATTCACGGAACTTGTATGCGGACCCTCGAGCTCATACATGTCGCGTATACATTTTGTATATCGCTTTTTGGCCATATACGCGACATGTATGAGCGACATTTTAAGAACTCGCGCATGCGCAGTACTATCATTTCCTGTCGTCTTGTCGCCTGCCGCTTATTTTGAAGTTTAGTGCATGCGTAGTACCAGGCTCTTTGGCGGCTGTTTTGAGTTTTGGAGCTGCCGACTGTCGTTTGTTGTGTAGTTATTTGTGTATTTTGTCGTGTGTTGTGGCCGCGTGTTTTAAAATTTGCGATGACTTCTTGGTCCAAACAAAATACACTGCATTTTATAGAGGCAGTGCGCAGGCATCCCTGTATATGGGATGTGAAAATACGAGACTATAAGAACACTCACAAAAGGTACGACGAGTGGGAGGAAATTGCCAAGGCATTTAACGTGTCAAGGAAGGAATGTGAGGACAAGTGGCATAATTTAAAAAGCCAATATAGTCGCGAGTTAGCGAAACGGAAGAGCAGCAAAGGAAGTGGAAGTGCTACAAGCATTGTGTACCACACTTCATGGTATGCTTTTGAAAGTATGCAGTTCATAAGAGACAATTACAAACCACTCTCTCATAGGAGCACACATGAAGTAGTACCAGTAAGTAAATTTGTTATATTATTTTATTAATCATATATTTGGCAACATTTTTTCGTGCTAATGCTTTACATAATGTGAATATTTACAATTTCACTGAAAAACATGATTCTCCATACTGCTATGGTTTGAAGTCCTGAATACTGCAGAAGAATAGAGCATATTACTTTATGTCATCATTTAACAATGATGTGCAACTTATTTTCCATACTGCCATGGGATGGAGCCCTGAATACTGCAGAAGTATTCAGCATATTCTCTTCTGTTGTCATTCAGCAATGAAGTTCTTCGGCCAGTTCTGGGCAGTGGCTCCAGCACAGTAGGGGTTTCCCTCCAGGACCCAGGTATTATGTTGCCATCATCTCCCTCTCTGTCGTATGTTCCTGCTGGACAATAACTTTGAGATTTTCTGTTTTGAAGAAAATTATGTAAATAAACACAGGCTAGTGCCACCACTGTAGCTTTCCCCGGACTGAGAAGCATTTGCTTCCTCAGCACTCTGTAAACAGCACTTATAATCCCAAATACATTTTCTATTACTCTTCTTGCCCTGCATGCTCTATAGTTAAAAATACGTTGCCAACTATTTTTTTCATGCAGACCTGGAAATGGTTTCACAATATTTTCCTCTAGGCCAAAGGCTTCGTCAGCGACGAAAACATATGGAACAGGCTTGCTCCTACCAGGAAGAGGAGTTGGTGGTGGTATATTTAGAGTTTTTGCTTCTAACATTTTGTAAAATGTGGTGTCTTTAAGGACACCACCATCTGAAATCCTCCCCTGCGTGCCAACATCAGCGTAAATTATTCTATAATTAGCATCAGCAATTGCTAGCAAAACAATGCTGAAGCGCTCTTTATAATTAAAATAAACTGTTCCACTGTTGGGTGGTGCCACAATGTCAATGTGCCTCCCATCTATAGCTCCCAAACACCTGGGGAAATTCCATTTTTCTTCATATTCTTTGGCAATTTTCAGCCATTCCTCTGCAGTAGCAGGAAGCTGGAAAGAAAATTGTTACTCTTTTAATTTAATTTACGCATGGACACTCAAAGAAATTCTAAATACATTAAGATACTTTGATTATAATGTATGTATAACATATAGCTCACTTTGCCTTAGAAATGTGTTATGTATTTTAAAGGTCATGGAAGCCCCAGCCAGAGAAGGAGATGGTGAAGGAGAAGGAGAAGGAAGCATTAGTTTCCCTTTCGATGTCACAGAAATGGAGGAGGTGACATTTGCCACGCCCCCAGAAGACATTGTGGAAGTGGAAACCACTCCACTCATATCTGTGCCTCCACGTGAAAGTGGATGTGCAACCGTGGCACCCTGTACCACTCCAAGTCCGAGTGGAAGTGGTAGATCAAGTGCACTGAAGAGAGCCATGAGAGACCTGGATGAAGACCGAGAAGGTCTTTTACAGACCTTAAGAAAAGTTGGCGACAATTTAGCAGGCAGGAAAAGGGACCAGTTTACCCACTTGGGTGACTTGGTCGCCAATAAGCTCAGATTTCTGTATGAAAATGGCCATACTACAATTATGGCAAGACTTGAAAACGGAATCTACAGATGTTTGCAGGAGGCAAACGATGAACTAATAAATGCAAATGCAACATAATTTATGTATTCTTTAAAAACATGTATAAACGTTGAAATATGCATGTAATGTGCTGTCAAGTACTATTTAATAAAACTAAATACAAATTAATGTTGTTGGATATCTTTACTGTGAAGAAAGTGTCCTCAGAAATTGTGATATTGTATTACTGAGTGAAGCATGTCAGTCGATCCAAAGAACTAAAAGCTAACCCATTTCAGCAAAATTTGAGAAATTTATGCTGAAAAAGGTATGTGCCGTTAAAATTTTAGTTCCTATTCCAGCATCCTCACGTGGTTATGTTGGCAACATCAACGGCGCGGTAGAAAATTTGTGCTGTTGTTCCTGGTTGACAGTTACTTGTATGTACCCTCGTCCGCTCGTTAAAAGTAATTGCCCTCGTAAAACGAAGATTTCATGACAAAACATTTGCATTGTCGCGTGATTACTAATGCCAACGACTCACACACGATTGTCGCATTAGCATCCGTTGCCAACATTATCACGCGAGGCCGCCGGAATAATAGCAAAAAACTGATATACGCGCCAGATGCATGAAAAAATTATATAATGTATTACATACTCTGATATATATATATAAAACTTTTACCTTCACTTCTTGGGATATAACTTGCACAATGGCCTCGCAAACACGAAGAATAATGTTGCATATGGCACTTTTTGATATCCTATGCAGATACATTAACGTCGAAAAGGAATCCCCAGTGGCCAAAAAATGGAGTGTTACTGCCAACTGATCCTCTGGTGGAATCGCTTCCCGAAAGTTTGTGTTGGTTTTGGACACAAGAGGAGCAACAAGAGATAGCAAACCGCGGAAATCCTCCATACTCATCCTAACATAAATAAAATATGCGCCATCCTCTAGCGTTAATTCCTGAACGAGCATTGCGTAAGCTCCGTGAGTAGCGCGTTTGCGAAGAAACTCTCTCTGCCACCATCTACGCTTCCTCCGCCTTTTCTTCCTATCATCTTCCAAAAGAGCAAGTGTACCAGCACATAAAAATGTGAAATCTTCCAAATCGTCGTCGGAAGCCATCGCACAGTGATACAAATCAGTGTAAACGCACGCTCATACATGTATGAAGTTGATACTTGTCAGCTCATACAAGTCGCGATACATGTCGCAAAGTCGCATATACATGTATCTCATACATGTGCCGATACAAATCTCAGTGTAAATGCACCTTAAGGAGTATAATGAATGTGGAATGTATAAAGCAGACATTGTAGTTGGATCATCAATAGGAGACTGACCATTGTGGTATTATTTGTTCTGATATGGACACCATTAAAAAAACAAATCCTATGTCTGGTTAGTGAGGTTTAGCAATTAACATTGTTATTCACATGGAACTAACAGTAATGGAAAAAGTTGTGTTCAAATAATTTTTGTATATTTAGCTTTGGGAGCCTTTGTGTCTGAATGATTATGCAGATTTTGCAAAGAGGTAGACAAGACTTTGCAGACTCACATATTGTAAAATCAGGAATGGAGTACCAATATGAATTAAGGTAGATTGCTACTCACTGCACAGAGGAGAGACTGAGCAGCAGAAGGGGCACAGTTTTTGTCCCTTTAGCACTTGGCACTCTGTTCGTCACTGTTGATGCCACACCCTTCTACACCAACTGCCCGTGTCACACTACTTCAACATCCTTAAAGCTTAGAGCCTGGCTGCCACTAAATGCTGTATTTAGCAATGTCCAAATGACTCCAGACCTGCAACCTGCCTACCTTTTACCCAAAATTCTCCTCCCTTGGTGAAATGTCTGGATCTTTTGGAAATGTGTTCGGCATTTTCAGTAGCCTGACATCAGAATAGTCTCTCCACTGTTTTTTGTATCTTTTTCCTTTCTTTCTTCCCCTTCTCCTATCCTTCCTCCACTTTGGCGTTTGAGGTTCCTCTTTTTCTTCTTCCTTCTTGTGCGTTCTTGAAGGCTGGCCCACTCGTACCCCATGTTACAGGCCAGGACCAGGGAGCGGTGATTGCCTGAGCTGCTGCCTTCCCATACTGCCAGTTGGTCTCTGTCAGATGTTCTTTTTTCACATGTTTGATAGTGGTGCTTCTGTTGAAGATCAAAGCAGGCTATGAAGTTATCACAGTCCAAATGTACTTTCCGAACCTGATGAGCTGCTACTAGTGTTGTCATTAGAACCGCACTTGGATGTCTTGTTGATACCTGGCCAGATGAGTCACCCGTCTTAGGGATGCTCACAAGGACGAATGCCCACCTCCTCCTCCCTGCTGTATCAATTGCAATTATGACCATGCAGCCTCCTCCTGAGATTCTAATGTTTCTCGATGTGCAGGTCATCCGGAAGACCCGGGTGAAGGAATAACTGCCTTACTGGGTCACTTGCAAGTTATTGGGTAGTCAGAAACCCTGCATTCTATCATCCGGCACTTACAGTATTATTCTTGCTACATCTCCCTCCACACACAACATGGCCACGCAGATACGACTTCAATTTCAGCACAGCACGCGGCCAAGGCTGCGGTCCTCCAGCCTCGGACAGCTTCTTGTTGTGTCCCTTCGTCAGATTGTAGCAGGGTCATTTGTCGGCGCATTTTATCGCTGTGGCATGCCGATTGGGCTGCACTTAAAGACAACAAGCTTCGGGCCTTGAAACCTCTTCCCGCGGCTTGGACGTCCTCCTCGCGCCCTTCTCGGCGGGAGGAGGTAGTTTTGGCCCAGTTACGAATTGGACACTGCCGGTTCAGCCATCGCCATCTGCTGACGGCTGCCCGGTGCCGTTCTGCCCATGTGGGCAATTGCTGACGGTCCGCCACATTTTAACGTCCTGTCCGGATTTTAACACACTGCGTCTTGATCTTGGCCTGCCATGTACTCTAGATGCCATTTTAGCGGATGACCCACGAGCAGCTGCTCCCGTTCTTCATTTTATCAACTTGACAATCCTCTCTAAGGACATTTGATTATGCTGTTTTTTTTTTTTTTAAATCCTATGCCTGTCAGTCTGTCTTTTATCGTGTTTTCCGTTTCATTGCTGTTTTAAACTTGTGACTCGCGGCGCATTCCTAACATAGTCTGGGCGCTAATGACCGTTGAAGTTGTGCGCCCTAAAACCACAAAAAAAAAAAAAAGCAATTTCAGCACCACAGTTGCAAAATCACCGAGTGCCACGGTAGCATCCCCATCTCTTCCTCCAGCTGTGCAACAAGCCACCAAACTTTTGCCTCATGGGGCGAAACCGGCTATATAACAGGTAGGCTGGAAAGGACAGAAGGAATACTCAGACAAAGACTTCTTATGTCCCTCCAGCCAAGAAACATCTGAGTATTCCTCTGCCAACTGGAAAGGCTCCTAGAAATCAAACAAAGCCGAAATATCTTTTCCTTTGCCAACTCAGAGATCCTCTTCGATAGTGGCGCCACATGATACTCTCACCCAGCTGACCTCCATGTTGCTGGTATGCACAACCATTTTTCTGCCCTGGACTCCACAGAGTGACAGAAGCAGAGTGCTGGCACCTCTATAGACATCAGGGAGCAGAATCCTCCAGCCTCTGCACCCTGTAGCAGTGAGTCTTCGAAGGTTGGCACTTTGCAGCCACCAATGTGACACCTCTCAACTTTTTCCCCCTCCTATTTCCTCGTCATGACTGTCCTCCAATGGAACATTCATGACATTAGATCAAACGAAGAGGACTTATGGCTATTCTTGTAATTGCAATGTCCACTTGTTCTCTGCCTCCAGGAAACAAAATTGCATCATCCTCATGACTGTTTTGAGTTCTCTCATTTCTTTCTGGTCTGCTTTGACCTTGCTCCCGATGATGGCATTCCACCTCATGGGGTAGTCATGCTGCTCATCCAGGATGACATTCATAGTCAAACCGTCTTCCTGACTACCGGCTTCAAGCTATTGCAGTCTGCATTTTTATTCCTCACTTCACATCTTCCCTTTGTACTATTTACATCCCTCCGTCATTCAGTGTCACTAGATCAGACTTCCCCCAGCTTACTGGGCAACTCCCTCACACATTTCTGCTGCTTGGCGACTTTAATATGCACCACCCCTTTTGGGGCTCGCCCAGAACATGTCTGAGAGGTGCTCTCTTGGCTAACTTCCTCAATCAACTTAACTTCCTCTGCCTTAACACAGGAGCGCCCACATTCCTTTGACCCGACGCACACCTATTCCCATTTGGACCTATCCTGCTGCACTGTTCAGCTTGTCCATCGTCTCAAGTGGTCTCTTCTCTCTGACACATATTCGAGCAACCATATCTTGTGTGCTATCCATTTGCGCAAGCAAATGGCAGCTTTCTAAAGCCGACTGGAGGCTTTACTCCTCCCTGGTGATCCTCAATGAACATCATTTCCTTAGTTGTGATGACCAAGTAGAATACTGTACAAACATTATCCTTACTGCCATCGAACGTTCCGTTCCTCTCACTTCCTCTTTACCGCGCTGTGTGTCATTCCCTTCGTGGACTGAGGCATGCTGCAATGTGATTCACACCCAGGGACATGCTCCCTGCATTTTTAGCTGTCATATTCTTCAGGACGGCAAAAAAACTAGCTGAATTTCGTTTACTAGTTATTTTAACAGTTCCACTCCCTCTTCAGTCATGTGGGCCAACCTCTGATGTCTCTCTGGGACCAAGGTCCATTCCCTAATTTCTGGCCTGACCGTAGCAGATGATGGCGTAGTAGACCCTATTGCTATCTCCAACATCTTGGGCTGCTATTTTGCATCGATTTCAAGCTCCACCCTCTATCAGGCCTTCCTCCATCTGAAACGAGTGGAGGAGGCTCATACGATACCTTCTCTTTCCAGAATTTTGAATGTTACAATGCCACCTTTACTATGAGGGAGCGAGATGATGCTGTCACTTCATCCCGATCCTCTGCCCCTGGGCTGGATAACGTTCACATTCAGATATTGCAGAACCTATCTGTTGTGGGCAAGTACTTTCTCCTTCATAAGTACAATCACATCTGGGCAGAGGGCACATTTCCCAGATGCTGGTGTGAAGCCACTATCATACAGACCTAAGCCTGGTAAGGACAAACACATTCCTTCTACTTATCACCCCGTATCTCTCACCAGTTGTGTTTGGAAGGTGATGGAACATATGATTCATGCCCAGATGATATGGTGGCTAGGGTCTCACAATTTACGAACCACTGCATAGTGTTGATTTCGAGCATGCCATTCTGCAGTTGACCACCTCGTCTTTTTGTCAAGTCATGTCATGAATGATTTCCTGTGTAAAACCCAGACTGTGCCCGTGTTTTTTGATTTGGAGATGTTACAACACCTGCTGGAGGACTGGCATCCTCTGTACTCTATACACGTGGGCCATCTATTGCAGTTATCCACAGGCTTGTCTCATCATCACTCATAGAGCATTGCAATTTCGTATGGATACATAAACAAGTGTGTAAGTGATTTAAAGTTGCAAGTATCTGTGACAGGTAATAAGGCCTCTAGAGAGCATTAGCATTTTTTGTGTTTACAGTCGTTACCAGGGTTTCATGTGATGCCTAGTGTCAGTGGAGAGTGTCATTTTGTTTCTCATTACAAACAAAAAGTTATTTATAAAGTGGAATTTTTCATGCCCATTCAGCAGAGCTGTCCCAACTTAATCTGGGGTGATATTTGTTTAATTGACGTGTATTAACAGGGACAGTAAAAGACAAAGAATAACAGTACTCCAGCAGCGACAGCACTACCCTGGCCCGCACTGAGTACTACTACCATGTGGAAATACTGCTCCGTCACTGCTGGAATACTGGTTATTCTTCTTTTACTGTCCCTGTTAGTACATATTGATAAAACTAAAAACACATTAATTTGGGACCATTCTACCAACTGGAAACGTAAAACTCCAATTCAAAATTCATTATGTCTGTAATGGGAAACAAAGTGACATTTTGTCAGTGCTGGGTGCCATATGAAGGAAATGTTGAGCAGGACTTGTTTGAGCCAACTCCAGCTACACATTGCAAAAATCAGATTGCTAATTTCTTCCAAAACACTGGAGAAAATGTACTTGATGGTCCATGGGGGAGAGACGCAGTGTAAGTGGTGTGAACAGCGTCAGACATTGAGTGAGCGCAGAGGACACAGACATAACGAATATTTGTGTACGACTATATCAGCAGCATCTTACAGTGACTGAAAGGTGACTCTTTGTGGGTCTCTATTTGGCCGGCTGTTCAAATCTTGCAGTATTCACATTTGTGGAACATTTAAATGTCACACTCGCCCGACGTTGGGCTGCATCAGAATGTGAAGGAAGGCATGCTTGTTGTCATGGTTCTGGTTGACCGTGTTTGACTTTCACAAGGGAGGATCCCTGTATTGTGCGCTAAGCACATTGTAACATCTTCATGTCTGCAGCTGCAGCTCAAGAACAAGGAATGATATTGCTGTCCCATGCATAGGCTGCTATTAATACAACACAAATGGTTGTGTTTGGAGTGGTGCCATGACCAGTTAGCATGGACTGCTGATGAATGGTGTTGCATCGTGTTCGGCAATGAACCAGTTTTACACCACCTTGGATGACCGTCGTCAGTGAGTATGATGATGACGTGAGGAGAGGTCCTATTCTTCCGTTGTTTTGCAGAGGCACAGCAGTGCTACTTCTGGTGTTCTTGTGTGGAAAGCCATCGGTTATGACCTCAGCTCGAGGCTGGTAGTGCTTGAAAGAACTCTGACTGCAAATTGGTGTCAGACATCGTGTGTCCTTATGTGTTACCTCTCGTTTGACAGTATTATGATGCCATTTTTAACATAACAATGCTTGGCCACAAATGGCACATGTCTCTATGAATTCTTGATGTGATTGTGAGATACTCCTGTGGCCTGCAAGATCCCCTAAGCTGTCCCTGATAGAACATGTGTGGAACGAGGTCAGGTGTCAACCCGATCCCAGTGCCGGTATCCTGAATATCGTGGGCCATTTACAACAGCTATGGGACAGCTTGTCTTAGGAGAGGTTACAATGGCTTTGACACCCTTCCCACTTGCGTCAGTGCTTGCACCTAGGCCAGATGGGGTGGAACATCTTACTGATAAATGGGATGATACTGCCAATTTCCTTGTTAGTTTGACTCGATATTGTAATCACTGAAAACACATCCTGTACCTTCTCAACTTGTGAAACTTCATTTAGTTTCCTCCCCCCCCCCCCATCCTCCCCCCCTCATCCTCCCCCCCCTCATCCTCCCCCCCTCATCCTCCCCCCCTCATCCTCCCCCCCCTCATCCTCCCCCCCTCATCCTCCCCCCCCCTCATCCTCCCCCCCCCTCATCCTCCCCCCCCTCATCCTCCCCCCCCTCACCTCTTCATCCTGTTCTGGCTGCTTCACTTTTTTGTTAGACAGTATAATTTACGAGTAAAGGTAATAATTTACTGAATAGTAGAATCATTGTGTTACTGACAGGCATATAAATAAGCTTGCTGAATAATTCCATGAGCTGTACTGTGTGTGTGTGTGTGTGTTCATTCCTCTGATACTGCATGCAAAAATTAATTTTTATAAAATAATGATATTCTATTTACTGTGATGCATTTATCTCTTGTTGAATAGTTTCTCAAAGAAGTACAGCATATTTTTTAATCCAAGCAAAATTTACAAAATATGTTTCCAGCTGATGCAGAATGATAGGTGCCAGTATGAATGTATCCACTGTGGAAACCAAATACAGGACCTTTTCAAGAAGTACAGTGCTACTGTACTGAAGCTGACAGAATGTGTGAGTAACTAACTGATTAATGACATAATAATACTAATTAATTATTATATATATAATGTAAATATAATTATAATAATAAATGGTAATAATATTAATAATTATAACAATGATAACTATTTTCCTACATGAACATAAACAAGAAAAATTACTCACACCTTCATCTCACTATTGATAGAGACACAAAACATTTAGTGAAGGGGATTGACAAATGTATGAGGTTGAGTGAATGACATAGCGGAAGAAAATTTTAGAAGAGGAACGTATGTTTCCAGGACAGAATTATTGTAAAGCTCTTCACACTGGGTGGTGTTGTAAGAGAAGAGTGTAAGAAATATTTGTCATGATCCCACTTATTGTATAGTTTGCTTGACTGCTTATGTATCAGGTTTTCAAACAGATCTTTTGTAAACAGACTTAGATACTTAAAGGGAATGGTCCGATAAGACATGTCAAAACCTGTGCTGAATTTTTTTACGCACGAAGAAGACAATGAAAGAAATAGTCAGAATTTTAGCTGCTAAGATGCATTGCAAGTGTTAAAAAAAAGATGACGTGCCAAATTCGTAGCGCACTAGGCAGCGGTAGAAATGTTACACCTCTACTGGCGCTGTAACAACTGCACATGCACAACTAAGTGCGCGCGCGCGCACACACACGCGCCTCCCCCTCCCCCTCCCCCCCCCCCTCCCCCCCCCCCCCCACACACACACACACAGAGAGAGAGAGAGAGAGAGAGAGAGAGAGAGAGATCAGCGGTACATTTGTAAACAGGAAACACGACACAACCAGATCGTAATTTGTAAAGGACGTTTCAGGTTACCGTTTGTTGATATTTTCTCTGACACTACAGTACACGGTTATTACTCTCTTGAATTTACCACTCAAGTAACATCTATTACAAATTATTGGTTGCTTTACATGATGTAAGAAATAAGCGCCAAATGGAAACCCAAAACCATCTGAAGGACAAACTTTCCGAAAGATTTAGAACTGTTCGTGAGAGGCTACGCACCATTACCCATGGAGATCTATGAGACAGGGCCCTCCGAATTGCGTCTGACATGAACATTGTTAATTTCCAGGCTTCGTCGACCTGGCTATGCAGGTTCAAGAAATCGTACAGAATAGGGAGTTGCAAAATTACCAGGTTTACATCATGTAAACGTGTAGAGCAGCTGCCAGTGATGGACAATGCTATAGAGAAATTCATAGCTGATGTAAAGATGAAACTTGCTGTTACCCCGCAACAGCTGTTTATAAAGCTGATCAGTCCGCTTCCAGGAAAGAACTGCATGCACACCACGCTTTATCATTTCGCGGTAAAAGAAAGATGGAGTCAGTTGCCCAATAAATGAATGCGATGACACATTCATATATGATAATACCAGTGATAAGTGTGAGTGGTTTACTGCTTCACACTACTAGGGCCAAAAATAAAAAATGGACTGTTTAATTGCAAAAATCTTGTAATTGACATATCAAAATCTGGAAAAATGGGAAAGAATAATTTTCAACATTTCATTCGAAATGTATTCCTACCAGCTGCAGAAATTAATTTATTGCTTTTGTTGGATTCATGGTCTCTCTTTTAGCATAGGATGACGAAAAATCTGTAGACGTAATGTGGATTCTGTCTGGAACTGCTAGTGCGATTCAACCTCTCGATAAATAATTTTTTCGACAGTGGAAAGCATTTTTCAGGAAATTATCAGACAACATAATTACCAATACCTCACTCTCATTTCAGGTTTATCAGCGGAACAGTATTCTTAAGTTCCAGTCAGTGTGCATTACCAGATTTCTTTGCCACCATTTATGAATTTGATCAAGTATGCCTGGTATGCTGTGCAATATGCAGAACAATGGGCAGGACTATTCCTGACTCAATCCAGTTTTGGCTAAATAAAGCTAGTGGTTACTGCGAAGTGCCTGGCTGCATCAATTTTTCCTTTGACCGGTTTGCCTGGTGCAAGAAAATTGTTTGTTTTTGTCATTCAATAGACACTTCACATTTTTGTGATGACTGCGGGGAAAGAGCTGTTTCACTGATAGCCAAATGCACAACATTCAAACATTATTATAAGGAATGGCCTACAGGAATTGATATAAAATGTAGTACTGCAAGACATATTTCATTTCAACAAATTACAAATTCTCATTGATGGAAGTCATTTGTGACATCAGACACTGCCATGATTTTATTTTCTCTGCTAGCCATTTTTATCAGAATTTCTTGTGTAAGAATTTAACTGTCAATATGAAGTTATTCATAAAAAATGTTTGTGTAGTTTAAGCCAAGTTTTCACTGGAGCAGACAAACTAACAAACACGAACAAAAGAGAATTCTGTCTGGTGTATGCGGCAGGCCTCTTGCAGGTCTTTCAACTGGATGCCACTGCAGCTAATTACATGTCCCCAACCTTCTCCAGTTACCTAATTGGAAAATGAAGACCAGTAGTTTAATTAATTAATTTATTTATTTATTTATTTATTTATTGTTCCGTGGGACCAAATTAAGGAGAAGTCTCCATGGTCATGGAACGAGCCAATACATGAAATTATAACATGAAATTAGAAACAGATAAAATGAAATATAAAAAAAAACATATTCAGGTGACAAGTTGTAAGTTTAAATAAAGAAAACCAACAATGTAACACTGGAATTTGCTTAATTTTTTAGCTCTTCCAGGAGCTCCTCGACAGAATAGGAGTGAGCCATGAGGACTTAAAAGAGTTTGGGCTACTGCTAAGATTTTTGAGTTCTTGTGGTAGCTTATTGAAAATGGATGCAGCAGAATACTGCACTCCTTTCTGCACAAGTGTCAAGGAAGTGCATTCCACATGCAGATTGGATTTCTGCCTAGTATTAACTGAGCAACAGCTGCTAACTCTTGGGAATAGGCTAATATTGCTAACAACAAACGACATTAAAGAAAATATATACTGTGAGGGCAATGTCAGAATTCCCAGACTATTGAATAGGGGTCGACAAGATGTTCTCGAACTTACACCACATATAGCTCGAACAGCACGTTTCCGAGCCAAAAATACCCTTTTTGAATCAGAAGAATTACCCCAAAAAATAATACCATACGGCATAAACGTATGAAAATATGCGAAGTAGACTACTTTTCGTGTTGAAGTGTCACTTATTTCAGATACTGTTCTAATGGTAAATAAAGCAGCATTTAGTTTTTGAACAAGATCCTGGACATGGGTTTTCCACAACAGCTTACTATCTATTAGAACGTCTAGGAACTTGGAACTGTTCCGTCTCGCTTATAATATGCCCATTCTGTCTGATCAAAATATCGGTTCTTGTTGAATTGTGAGTTAGAAACTGTAAAAACTGAGTCTTACTGTGATTTAGCATCAAATTATTTTCCGCACGCCACGAACTTATTTCATGAACTACATTATTTGATACTGTTTCAATATTATACACAAGATCCTTCACTACCAAGCTGGTGTCATCAGCAAACAGAAATATTTTTGAATCACCTGTAATACTAGAAGGCATATCATTTATATAAATAAGAAACAGCAGTGGCCCCAGCACCGACCCTTGGGGAACGCCCCACTTAACAGTGCCCCATTGGGACTGAACATCACTACCACTCTCAATATTGTAGAGAATTACCTTCTGCTTTCTGTTCTTAAATTAAGAGGCGAACCAATTGTAAGCTACTCCCCTTACTCCATAATGGTCCAACTTCTGCAGTAATATTTTGTGGTCAACACAGTCAAAAGCCTTCGTTAAATCAAAGTAAACACCTAGCGTTCGCAACCTTTTATTTAGTCCGTCCAAAACCTCACAGAGAAAAGAGAATATAGCATTTTCAGTTGTTAAACCATTTGTAAAACCAAACTGAACATTTGACAGCAAATTATGTGATTTTAAATGCTCCAGTAACCTTGTATATACAACCTTCTCGATAACTTTAGCAAACACCGATGGCACAGAAATAGGTCTAAAATTGTCAACATTATCAATCCCTTTTTATAAAGTGGCTTCACTACCGAGTACTTTAATCAGTCAGGAAACCGACCACTCCTAAAGGAAAAATTACAGATATGGCTAAGTACTGGGCTAACATACGTAGAACAATACTTCAGTATTCTGCTAAATACCCCGTCATTTCCATGAGAGTTCTTGGTCTTTAGTTATTTAATTATTAACTCAATCTCCCTCTTGTCAGTATCATGGAGGAGCATTTCAGGCTCGGAACACTTTTTTCTAAGAGCGCTATATGATTCCCTGTTGGGACTAGGTTTCTATTTAGTTCACCTGCTATATTCAGAAAGTGATTATTAAATACTGTACATATATGTGACTTATCAGAACACGGACATTCTCACTATGCACTGATTCTATATCCTCAACCTGTCTCTGCAGACCAGCCACTTCCTTTACGACTGACCATATGGTTTTAATTTTATCCGGAGACTTAGCTATTCTGTCTGCATACACACATACTTTTTGCCTTCCTAATAAAATTTTTAAGCACTTTTTTGTAATGGGCTGCTGCATTTAGATTTTGACTGTTTCTAACGTTTTGATATAATTGCCACTTCGTTCTACAAGATATTCTTATCCCTCTAGTCAGCCACCCAGGCTGCCTGTTTGTGCTAGTACCCTGTTTTGAACCTTCAAAGAGCACGAAGAAAGTCTTGAGAAAATCATTATATTTATCGTCTACTGTATCAGCGCTATAAACATCTTGCCACTCTTGTTCCTTGATAAGGTTTACAAAGGTTTCTACAGCAACTGGATCAGCTTTCCTAAACAGCTGATGACTATATTTAACACGTGTTGCAGCACAAAAATCTTTTAGAGTTAAAATTTGTGCATCATGATCTGAAAGGCCATTCACCTTTGTGCTAACAGAATGCCCTTCTAGTTATGAGGAATGAACAAAAATGTTGTCTATGGTTGTTCTACTGTTCCCTTGCACTCTCGTTGGAAAGAATACGGTTTGCATAAGATTATATGAAGTAAGGAGGTCTACCAGCATCCTCTTCCTTGCACAATCACCTATACAATTAATATTGAAGTCACCACATATAACTAACTTTTTGTATTTCCTATAAAGTGAACCAAGAACCTCCTCTAGCTTTAGCAAAAATGTTGTGAAATCGAAGTCTGGGGTTCTATAAATAACAACAGTTAGAAGTTTAGCTCCATTAAATTTAACCACACCTGCACAACATTCAAACACTTTTTCGGTGCATGAAACATCAATTGACTCAAATGGGATGCCGTTTTTCACATACATGGCTACTCCCCCACACCGCAAAGAGCTCCTTGAAAAGCTGCCAGCCAACCTGTATCCTGGTAAAGGAAGCCTCTGAATTATCTCCTTATTTAAGAAGTGTTCAGATATTCCAATAATTTCTGAGTCAACATCTATGAGTAGTTCACTAACTTTATCTCTAATACCTTGTATATTTTGATGAAATATACTAATTCCCTCATTACTCGGATACCTTTGTCAAAAGTGGTTCCTTTATTAGAGAGATTTCCCTTAAGCAGGAATACCTATCAGCTGACTTCAATCTAAAAAAGGTGCAGCTCTAACACCCACTACTGCAGGAATTTTCCCATGAGTGATCCCACCAACCCCACCTATGATGTCACCTATAAGCTTTGCTAACCTCCCCTTCCCATACCTGTTGAGGTGCAGGCCATGTCTAGCGAAACCCGTCCTGCTGATAGACTCCACTGACACCAGTGAAATGTGACCCATGCTTTCTGTCATCAGCGCACCCCCAAGTCTCATGTTATTACGCCTGACGGCTGTATTAAGATGAGGCTGATCTTGGTGCTGAAACAGCATGCATATTCGTGTTGCCAGTCTGAGTGGCTATCTTTTCCAGGTCACCATCTATGTCATACTCCCCATCCCTATCAATACTATTACCAGCCCCACCCACAATCACTACCTGATCCTCTTTAGTAAAATCCCTACATAACCCCCCTATGTTAAGTCACCTGAGCCAATCCTGCATTAGGCTTCACAATGCTGGTGACCTAGTACTCACTCCCCAGCACTTCCTGCAACTGCTGGCCTACACCTCTGCCATGAGAACTACCTAACAGCAAAACCTTCTTCTTCCTCTTCGACTTTGCAACTGTTCTAGCCACCGTAACTACAGCTACTAGAGATTCCTCTCCACTAGACTCTAACAGTTGGTCATATCTATTGTAAACACCAATAGTAAAACTATCTGAAAATCTTCTTCTCCTAGCAGATCTCTTGCCAACAGCCAGCTCCCGTTCCCCAACCCCCTTCTCCCTCCTCATCCTATCTAGCTCCTCCTGTGCATTTTTCAACTGCACCTGAAGGGCACAGATCTTACACTCCTGCTCCTGTATCAACTTACTCTTGCTACATAACCTGCAGTTCCAGGAGAGGATCTCACCAGAACGCCCACTGGCTTCCCCACTGCATTCCCTCCAGTGAAAATACTTCGAACAAGTCTCACACCGCAATGCACTACTCACGAACCTACGGCAAAGCCCACACTTCTCACTCATGGTAAAATTTTACTTTTTCTAAGTTCCGCTACTACAATAAGATGATGTTAAAAACCTGACTACAATAATCACAAACTTACTCTACAAGGGAAGTAACTACTATTATTAACAGTATTAATCAACAACAAATGTGAATATAACAAAATACTAATACAGAAAGAGAATCAAACGTCTAATGACACAGTAACGAAGCTGAAAACAGTTCCCAAAATGTTCTTCTGAAATTATTTCACCAGAAAACACAAAAAACACCGGTTGAAGACTACTAAAGTTCCTAAATGAACCACTATACACAAACCATTAATTAGTACTTTGCTTTCGGCGCGCCGCGACAGCTGCAACTGGTCAGCACGGAATGTAAACACAGGTAAGAGGTTACGTTGCTCAATATGAAACACTCATAAATATCAGGTCACAACACAAGAAAGGCAGAGGTGAATGAAGAAACCACTAATAAGTCACTTATATAGTAAATATTATCACAAAAACTGTTAAAATATGTATCTGAAACCTAAAAAAATATATAAAAACTTAGAGAGCGATCTCACACCAGTCACTCGCTTATGACGTCACACCAAAGAAGTGTGGAAGAACCACATGTCTTTCGTGGCCTCTCCAACATCTGTGAGAAGTGATTGGTGGAAAAGTTGTGGTCTGAACGGGATTTGATCCCATGCTCTCTGGATCGTGAAGCTACCATTTTGCCACTACACATTACACACATAGTGGAAACGCTAGCTATGTCACCTCTTGAGATGATGCTCCACGTCGGTAGTTAGTGTTCTGTTCATAAATTTACCCTCAATGGTAATGAGAAGCTGAGGAAAAATGGCAGCCAGCATACAAGGAAAATTTTGGACCAGTGAGAGATAGAGATGCAGTTCCATGTAAAGTATACAATCTCCACGCATGTCATGCTTCCGTACAAATTGAGACACTTAAATTCTTTCTTCCCTGTCCCATTTTGCATACTCCATCGAGAACAGTGCACTCACCATGTGAAATAATCCTCACTCAATAGCAAAGTTTCGCATTGTGGCTCTAACAAGATATAGTTGTATCCTGTATGCCGAATATTAGCTCCAAAAACTAACAACATGGTGTTCATAGGTAATGTTCGGTACCACATGTCCTCTCCCATTCCTCTGGTATAAATGGTTCTACCCATACACAAGTTAATGGTAGTGAATTTTCTGCAGATGCTCATTCACATGTGTTTGCTTCCATTCGCTCCATTGTATACCAGGCTTTAGGTGCTTAAAATTGTTGTCTTTGAACTCCAGATAATTCCACTACACAACACTGCGCGAGTGATTCGCTGAGTCACACACTAGGCGTTTAGGGGTGTACATCCCGCTGTTATAAGCTGTTCTTTGTGAGGCAAAAATGTGTAACTTCCACATTTTTTACAAAATACTTCCAGTGCCTCTTAGCAGCTAAAATTTTGGTCGTGTATTTCTTTCGTTGTCTTCTTCCTGTGTAAAAAATTTCAGGGTAGGCATCGATGTGTCTTATTGGACCATTCCCTTGTTGGTGCGAATCTACACAAACAGGGGAAACAAATTAAGTAGACAGCTGCAGACTAATATCATTGTTAAATGTATTTTTGACAATTTTTTTAAAGATAATTTGTAACATAGTGGCATTTCGGCCGTTAACCATTTGACATCCACAGATTTCTCCATGTTACTGTGGGGTTCAGCTGCATGCATTGTCATTTACACAGTTTTCATTAGGACATCAGCTTCATATTTTCTTAAGGCTAGAAATTCAATAAGTAACTTCCCTGTCCTGCCCATCTTCATTTCATTTCATTGTCATTACAGTAACAATTACACCTTCCACTGTAGTTTGCTCTACCTACCTACGTACCCACCGCGCATGTGCACACACACACACACACACACACACACACACACACACACATGAAGTCTGTACCAAGAGGCCTCCGTGATATCACATGGCAAGTTATTTGTGTGAACACCAGTACCATAACTTACACTGCCGCTGGATGATAAGCCATTTACCTGCACAGTGCTGTTTGTATCAAACTTCTCAGCCTTGCAACTGATCTTGAAAGTATTACTTCTTTGTTGTTTAAATTTGGTGGATACCATCCAAGATCCTCAATGTGATGTGTGTTGAGGCTTATTGACATAATCCACATGCACTTACTACATTCTCTAAGATGCTTAAAGCAGAAGGCACACAGCTCATTCAGTAGGGAGACCAGATACTTTTGTGCACATGCTGTAGATTAATTATGGATTCAAAACTGTCTATGGAAATACAATTTTCATTCTCCTTTTTCCACTACCACATGCCATTTGTTGGAACCCCATTACAAGAATTAATCTCAGCTTCACACTCACAACAATCACTTTCTACAATTAATGTTACATTCAAGTTTAGAACCACTACTAAGCTCTGTACTTGTTTCTGTAGATGCATTGTTCTTTTCCAAAGTATGCATTCAGGCAGTTCATTCTCATTGGTGCCAGAATTTGAAGTAAACATAAAATACAAGTAAAATGACAACCTGTGCTATCGCGGAAAGTTTGGTCACAGAGCACTGAAGAGGTATCACTCATTCCTTTACCAATTTTGAGTGAGGATTTTATTTTAAAGGTAAAAACTTCAGCCTGTTCTATTGATATTAACGTGTCTGCTGACATTTTTTCTTCTTAATGTAAAAGATTCCCCTCGTGGTTGTATCCATCTAACTCAGTTTTAGCAATTTTGGAAAGAATAGATTGCTACTCACCTTGAAGATCTGTTGAGTGGCAGATAAGCACAACACAATGACTAGTACACATTGAGCTTTTGGCCAAAGCTCTCCTCAGGAAAGAAAAAAAGCAAGCAAGCACACCTCTTACATACCCAGGACTGCTATCTCTGACTACTCAGGCCAGATTTGGTGAGTAGCAATCTCTCCTTTCCATAATTTTTAATATTCCAACTCAGACTTTCCATTGTTTGAATCAATTTTGTCGTCTCTGATGACACTGACCCATATTTTTTGGTACTTTCATGGACATCTCATTGGCATAATTCTTCTTCTTCTTCTTCTTCTTCTTCTGTGGCTGTTACTCCCACAAAAATTTCCTCATATAGGTATTTTTTTTTTGTCACTCAGTGATTCTTCAGAGTTACTTCTAAGTAAGAGTGTAAGAAACATTGGTAATTTAATCAGCTTTTGGCTGTTTCTTTTCCTTATTCCAGAATCTTGGGAATGCATTTCTGAACTGCTTGAAAAAATGTTATCAGAAACACATTGCCAAACGACTTGAACAATTAATACTAACATATATGAAAATAAGTATCTACCAGAATCATGTTTCACAATGTGTTAAGTTGCTTCTTTCTTATTCAAATAATGTATTTTCCATAACAGTTATTTGTCAATGACCTCTACTGAGGCATTCTGTGTACACTGTTCAACCAACTCAACAATTTCAGAAATTCATATTTACAGCTCTATGTCTATCCTGTACTTCTTGATTCTTACCATCTAGTTTCGTTATTTCTCTTTTTCTTGCTGTTACAATTTTCTCACAAATTGTTTGTCGCAGAATTGTGCGTATGCAACATTGTTCACACTTTTACAACTTTACATTCTTCCTCCATCTCATCCTTAAATTATTGGATTTTATATAGTGTTTCCATATCTCACTTGGTAATAACATTTGAATCACAAATAATATTATGGAATTTTTGTGTCTGGTCCTGTATCTTCCATTTCAGTTCATAAAAATCCTCTAGCCTCATCTAAACTTTGTTCATATGCTAAATTGTATATCACTGTGATTTGTATAGTTTGTCTTTAAATTCTTGCACACATGGCATCGAGAATTGGAATATATATATATATGTGTGTGTGTGTGTGTGTGTGTGTGTGTGTGTGTGTGTGTGTGTTTGGCTTCATGTCTGTTGTGAGTCAGATAACACATTCAGTATGTTGCGTTATTCCTATATGGTTTTCTACCGCTAACCCTGTATTTACCTGGCCATAAGTCCTGTTATTCCTGCCACGAGAGTTCACAAATCCCCAAAATATTTGCCTTGAGTTTATCTATTTTCCTTTTTAACCCCTTAACATAAAATCCTAAATTATTTTGTTTTTACTATTTTGACAGAAACTTAAAATCCTGAATATACATAGACAAATTAAGAGCAGACTTTTGGGAAAAAAAAATCTCGCTTATATCAATTTCATCATCAATATTTGTGTGTTCTGCAACTACCTAGAGTGTGTACAGTCCTGCATTTGTGGCCTGGCTGTCATGTTTTGTTCGATGTGGCTTCTACTAGTCTTCTTTACTGGTGCAGATTTAGATAGTTGGCAACAAATGAAGGGGTCGGAGAGATATAGTCATAAGCCACATAGAACTAGTTTTGAGATACAGCGAGTTTAAAGTTCCATAGAGGTCTGAAAATGTTCAATACAAGATAGAAACCTTATTTCTACTGCAAACACTTGCTTAATACTTGCGAAGTATGTTGTTAAATAGTCAACTCTCTGCATGCTATGAAATATTAATTTTAGAATGATTCTAATTAAGATGAAGTCAACGGTGGCTTATGACTATATCTCCCAAAAATTTGTTTAAAACATAATGTATGAATTTGTAAGTATTTATTTTAACTACTCTTACACAGCAAGCAGAATATATAATTTTTACACATTAATATATACATATCAGGTATCTGAGATGTATAAATTACTTTTTCATTTATACAGTTACATCAAGGAAGTTCCTCTACTTCATTATTGTACACATTATTTCCAGTACATGACCGAAAGAAATCTTGATTTGCTGCAGGTATGTATGGCATAAGAGACAGTACATCATCAGTTTTTTTCTGGTTAATTGATAGTGGCTTTCTGTACTTTATTGGCAGCTGATATGGATTTGGTTCAACTAGCCTTCCTTTCTTTTTGACACGAATATCCACTGACATGAAAGCTCCTATGTCTGAATAAGAGTGCTTTACACTTAGCTTGAAGGGATCTTCAGACTCAAACTTAAATTGAGTAGCTTCACTGAAATGGTGGGGATTTCGAGACGTGGATTCTATACGTTTTGAGGTCAATGTCTTCAGGCTTTCCAAACTTCTGAAGTTTTCTTTTTCCATTTTAGTTACAATGAAATGTTTTGGATTCGCAGATTTTATTACTTCTGCCCATTCATCTGGAGTGTACACTATTGGACGACTGTTACTTGCATGCCGTTCAATGCAACCAAAATCACGATCGCAAGGTAGCATGGTGTGACCTACCACAGGGAAGTAATGCTGGACAGAATCAAATCTTTTGGTAGCAACAAGGGACCTTTCCAAAGCAATAATAGTCCAATTTTTTGTCTGACCCTTGCAGTTGTCTATGACTATGTGGAGATGTTTTGTCTGGGGATTAGTTATCTCCAAGTACTTCAATAAGCAGCTCCCAACCTCATCTGAATCCCGTCCTCCATCTTTCTCACTCCACAGAAACACACAATTCTTATTTGATGCACAGTCGTGGACACCATAGTTGTATGTCCATATTTTCCTCTTGTAAAATGCTGGATCTACTGTTAGTTTATGTGTGGGGAATGTTTGCTGCATGTCCATTGCTATCACATGATGCTCTTTCGAATTTTCTTTAGCCAGAGCAGTTAAAGACACAATCATATTTTGTCCTCT
This sequence comes from Schistocerca americana, assembly GCF_021461395.2. Classification (NCBI taxonomy): domain Eukaryota; kingdom Metazoa; phylum Arthropoda; class Insecta; order Orthoptera; family Acrididae; genus Schistocerca; species Schistocerca americana. The sequence continues at coordinate 210,187,783 of NC_060119.1, forward strand.
GTCAGCCTTTTTGAGATGGAGTTCATATTGTTGTTTCTTTTCTGTGACTTCTTCTGCACATAATTCTGGGTTATTTATTGCAATTAGAAATCCATCACATTTTGAATAGGTGTCACTTTTTGGTAGTTCGAAGCCTACGTTAAATTCAGAAACGAAAATTTCTCTGAATTTCCCTTTCAGATAATGCAGGAACCTGATTTTCCTTGCAGTATTCTGAGTATTTATCTCGAAAAAGGGAAGCAATTGTGAGATCACAATCCAAATACACTTTATTGGGGTTCTGTTGCCTTCTGTAATGACTGTTATATTTCGGTATGGCGTTGAGAAATTCTCTAACACTTTGTACAGCTTCGTCTTGAAATTTATATGGGTACTTTCCATGTTTTCCGGAAAGAAAAAAAAGATGAGCTTATATCCTCTTCCTAATAGAAATATTTGTATAGTACATCCGTAACTTATAGCACAGAGTAACATACAAACCTCTCCCATCTTCTTTTGGCACTGCAAATCCCTGCTTTATTTGATGTTGCAAATTCCTCACTCTTCGTGCATGTATCTGTAAGCCATGAACCCACAGGAAAGCTTCCTTGCAGATCATAACTTCTACTTCGCATACCCTCACATTAAAGAAAATGTAACATCCCTGGATGATATTTTCGTGGAAGTCTTTTTTGGATAGCTTTGAAAATAATTATGACAAATATAACAAAATGAAATAAATGTACAAAATATTAAACCATTTGTATTTAAATAGTGAACACACCTCCGATTTTTCGGTTTCATTTTCATATAGCTCATCAAGTAAGTATTTGGGGCATTAAAGTTTCTTTTGTCCCAAAATAAATGAAAAATGTTTTCTTCCTCTGCAAGCAGTTTTGTGAAGCATTTATTTGAACAAGTACAGGGACTTCCTATTGTAGCAGCCTGAACAGTCTTGTGGGTTTTTAAAGACTTATAATGCTGACCAGCATTTCGTCGACGTTCTGCTTTATTTTTCTTCCATTGATCAATATTTCGCTTTCTTTTCCATGAAGGCTTTGGTTCTTCGGGTGATTCTTTATTTATTCTACTTATTTCAAGGTATAATATGAAGAGCCAAATAGTCTAAGAATTTGCGTGAGATATAGTCATAAGCCACACAAAACATTAAATTTCGCTAAAATCACATTAATGAGAAAATATTTTTTACACATCTTTTGCCTTTGAAACTACATTATTGCACCATTAAGCAGTAATATAAATGTGCCCATCAAGTTTCATCATCAACACACAAGATGGCTGTCAAATGCGTTGCCAATGTTGAGAGAAACAAAGTCACAAGCCACAGGAAATTAATCACCAGAAATAAACCGTTTTATTTCCTTACCGTAACATCATCTGAGCTGGAACTGCTGGTGAATGGATGCCAAGATTCATCACTGTCAGGATCCAAAGGGTAAAGCTCTTCACTTCCACCACTGTCTGTGTCAAATATTCGTTGAAGACCCGAAGACGCTTCAGACGTTCCTGACCCACCTGCCATTTTGCCGTGGCTTGTGACTATGTATCTTCTGAAACTACCACCAAATGGCACAGCATAGAACTGCACTCCGTCATAGTCTGCCATCTGTTGCAGTAACACGGAACTTTTTCAACTCATTGTGGAGAAGACCTTGTTAAGAATGCCGCAACATGACAAACTCAATTTCGTGAAAGTTGTGGCTTATGACTTTATCTCTCCGAGCCCTTCAAATTGTGTGCTTTCAGTGTGTTCTGTATTGTTGTTTAGGCAGTGCTTTCCAAAAAGGATGGCTATAGTGATCCTGAGTTTGGCATTGAATTTAGCAGCTCAGAAACTGAAGAACAACAGTAAGGACTGAAAGTTATGGCAGTTTGTCAATTGACTGACAAGTGCTTGCCAGAGATAATTTTGTCCACTGTGCTTCATCCAGCTTTTCCAAGATTTCTGTTGCAGGAAACCATTGAGAAATACATGGTTCAACTTCATAGAACCCAGAAACTTAAGAGGCTTCAAGCTTCGGGATATTTCTCTCAAAGTCTAGTTTACAAGTATACTTAGGAATTTATTAATGGTGATCTTTAAAAATTTATAGGTCATTACTTCAAGCTTCAAAAGCTACAAAAGCTATATTTCTATGTCTGTATGTAATGTCATTCAGTACAGGTTGTTTTTCATTAATAAAAAATATTTTTCAAACTTAATTTGGAAATAAAAATGCAGTGTGTTAAGATGCTAAATTTTCTAGCCTACCTACCCGATTAATGGGAATAAATTTCCACACTCAGGTCCAGACCCGTACAATGCCATTTTTGTTTCTTCTGAAAATATCCTCCTGAGTAGTCACCACCTAGACTCCCAAAAGGGAGGCCATTTCACCTCCGCAATATTTTACTCAAGAGGATACCATCGTCATCCATATTAAGCAGTTGCATGCCCTTGGGAAAAATAACAGCTATAGTTTTCTGTTGCTTTCAGCTGATCGCAGTACCAGCATAGCAAGGCTTTGTTGTCTTATGTTACAAGATCAAATCTCTATCATCCAGAATATTGTCCCTGCAACTACTGACAAGGCCACTTTTCTTCAGGAACCAAAAGTTAGTCTGGCCCCTCCACAGGCTGCAGTCACAGTGGCATCCGTATCGGTGGAATCTGATGACAACCAAATCAGTACACCGATATGTGTGCAGTCACACTATAGCCGATCTCAACATCCGAATAAACAGACAACAATCAGTGAAATACAAATTGGTTTGTTTTCTTTGGTCAAATTGACAGACATTCTCACACACAAAATGTTGAATGTGAGAAGCTGATAAATTTAGTCCAAGAAAGAGTTGTTTCATGGCATTCTGATGATGAAAATATCATCAGAATATATGAGGGTTGGAACTTAAGTAGTGCAACTATTTATTGACAACCGATACAAAAGAGTTACATGTTTGCACCTGTTACTTTCTTTCAAAATTAGTCACCAGCATTGTTTAGAACCCGTTGCCAGTGATGTGGAAGACATAGTATACCGTTAATAGAACTTGTTCTGTTGATGTTGCAAATGAAACGGTCTAAAGTTATGGTGATTCTCGTGTAGCACTGTGATGGTGTTATCGTAACACATTACGTTCCTTCACAGCATACTGTCAGTCCACAGTATTACTGTGTTTTTTTTGGAACATCACCTGTGACCACCTTTTCGAAAGAAGTGGAGACACTTTCTGCGCAACCCACCCATCATTTTGCACGACAATGTGCAGGTGCACATGGCGCAAGCTGTGGCTGCTCTCTTCGATCAATAGGACTGGGAAGTACTGCACCACCCAGCATATTCTCCAGACGTGAGTCCTAGTTTACTCTATGGACTAAAACCGCAGGTTTATTGGAAATTACAAGTAGGCAAAATCTTTATTGGAAACTTTATGTGGGGATTATAACCTCAAAAAAAATTTGTTAGAGAGAGAGGAGTGGCATATCTTAGGCTTATAGTTTCTGTAGTGGGTCTTTTTTGAGTTGTATGTTGGCATTAGGTGTCTACAAATAATTATTACTGCTTACTGGGATTTTTGTGCCAGTAGTGTGATGATTCTGTTATATGAAGTGTTTTGCAAATGTGGTGTATAGTATGTATTTGCACTTTTCATTGCCTTAGGTGTTCAGAGTGTCTTATGCTAAATTTTATGATTATCTTTCACAAGTATGCTGAATGACAGTAATTGAAGGTTAATTGACATACGCCTGCACAGCTTTAAATAAATACAGTGAAACAGTGGGTTTTTGTAATCTTGCTTTTAAGGGTCACCACGAATCATGCCAAGTATGTAACAAAATGTTTCTCCCGCCTTCTTATATATTCCTTGAACTTGTATGGTTATTTCAATAGCTGAAGGAAATATGCTACATAGATAAAACAGATTCTAACTGAACCTAGCCTCCTTCACCCTGCAAAAAACTGATGAGGGGGATCAGACACACTGTGACCAACCTGTCAGCTGACGGTACCAGGCAACCTATGGTGATGGCGTCTAACAACTTGTCGGTGCTTCTATGATTGCAGCCTTACAGTACAGTTATCTGTATCATTGTGGCGTGGAACCAACCCCACCATGGAATGATCCATGGTTCATGGGTAGCCATGAAAAACAGGAGAAATGAGTTAAACTTAGTTTCAAGATATGTGGTTTACTTATTATTTTAACACAGTCTATCTTTATTCCAGCAAAATTGCAAGAACATTGCTGACAAGTATATTGAATATGACCCTGTAATTGTTATGATTGACCTGGTTCTGCTGAATGAGCAAGCTTACCGACACATCTTGTGGAATACTGGCTTTGAGGTACTTATATTTATACTATTTCACATATTCTTTTTGACTGTAACTTGTCACTGTATTTAATATAACAAATTAATTGCAGACTATTGATAGCCAAGACAGTGAAGTAGTATGATGAAGATAGAGAAAAATGTTTATAATAGTATGGCAGAAGTGAAATTGAGATTTATGTATTAATATATTTAAAGAGAATTAATGTCACGTTATTCACAAACCTTCGCATTGCATACTGCATTACCACACACATCTCTTAATGTTTAAACGTTACCAACCGATCTAAAACAAAAATATTAATAAAACTCTGCCAGGGCGCTCTCTCTCTCTCTCTCTCTCTCTCTCTCTCTCTCTCTCTCTCTCTCTCTCTCTCTCTCTCTCTCGCACACACACACACTAGGGTGTGATGTTAACTATAACCCATATTTATCCAGATTTTCTTCATATGCTGTTTGAAGATTGAGAGTATGGAGACAAACTCAAATCTGAACTTAGTTTCATGAAATCTAGGAAATGACTGAAGTTGTGATGTGGTTTTATTATACTCTCACCTGGTTCACACTGATACAACAATTATTGTATATCTGAAGCTCGGAGAGAGGAGAAATAACAGTTTTGTTGCAAAGACCTCACCATAAATCAGTTTTTCTTTACATAATTACATAGATTGAAAGGAATGGGAAGAAACCCTAACAAAGGGTACAAAGGGATGTACCCTATGGCATACACTTCATGATGGGTTGCAAAGTATAAATATCGATGTAGAGATAAGTCAGGGTCTTCATTCATCCAGTATTTAATCAAAATTTTTCTGGTGTTTTAAAAATGTTTATCCTCTATATCTTGTTCTTAGATGTTTCTCCTGCATTGTAAACAGCATCCAAATAATACAGTTTTTCCCAATAATAATACAATTTTAATTTATGCAGTAAAAAAAATCTAATGCTGATGTCCCCCTTGTTTAAATTATCATTTCATTCCACATGAATTCTTCTACCAAATAGCCCCATTCCTCCCACAGAATAGGCTGCAGATTTATTTTTAGAATCTGTGGGTTGACATTAATTAAGTCAATTTTTGCCCATTAATTTATTATGTATTTTCATATCCATACACTGTCTTGTGTTGTATGTAGGGCTAAAATGATTCTCCTCAAATAATTTTTGTGCACTATGTAGGAACATTATAATTTCATAAATGTATGTGAGAAAACCACGAGGATTTATATTTTTTGAAGTAATGGCCCACAACATTCTTTTTTCTGTACAATACACATTTATCTGACATTTCTTCTGCAGTTTCAGTAATCAAGATGTGCCATTTGAACTTCCCCAGAAAATAATACCATTCCTAATGCCAGATTCAGACTAACTGTGGTATGCTACTTTTTGTGTTCTCATATCAGTAGAATTTTCTAGTATTTGCATTGCAAATGCAGATAGTCCAAAGAATTTGATCATGTCAACTTCTCTCATAAGTTGATTGTTACATTGTATTTCAAGCTCCACACTTTTGGAATATTTGATTTTCATAATATTCAATTTCAAACAGTTTCAGTGGAACCTATTTCCTAGTGTATCACGTGTAATCACACTAGAGTTTGAAATTTGTTTCTTTATCATCTTCGATCAAAACAGGAGTACCCTCTGCAGACACTACTAGTGGAGAATTTATATTTGAGTAAATTATTTACACAGAGCAGGAACACAATTGATCCTAAAATGGAGCCGTGGGACATTTTCATTGCTACTGTGACAAAGGCTTCTGTAAGACAGCAGAGACATACAACTTTACACTCCTCTGATCTAATATTTTGCTTATCTTTTCACCCCTAAAACTATTCACTGCATCTAGAGTCTTTTCTCCTTGTTGGTATCTAAATTGGTTACTTGCAATCCTGTAATATAATTTTTTTTACAATAAAATTTAGAGTGTGAATTGTTGCAACTTTCTCTGACACTTGTGACACAACTGGAAGAATAAAAATAGTGATAGATTTTGAAGTCTTCCCTGAACTCATTCTTGAAACGAGATCTGACCACCTTGGTGTACTTAAACACTTCAGGAAAGCATCCCTGTTCAGAATGTTGGTTGATTGAGTTAGTGGAGTTGCCATTATGTGATACACTGCTTTAATTACTTTAGTGGATATCCCTTCCCACCAAACAGAGTTTTTGTTTTGTTGTGATAATATAACATTTTCCACATTTTTTATATCCATCCTCAGCTTTTTGGTGAAGTCCAAAGGGATTTACTTTAACATCTGTCATAGCCACATTTATAAAGAGTTCATTTAAACTTTTTGATGTTTAAGCTGGGTTAACAATAAGGCTATCATCGCCTTTCATGACTAATCACTCTAATTTGACAGTGGACTACATTGCCTTTTGTGTTGTAAAATGCAATTTTTTACCATTTGTTTAGCTCCTGCCACAGATTATTATTATTATTATTATTATTATTATTATTGAGATATAGCTTGATAATGTCAAACATACTCAGTACAATGCCTATTTTTATTATACTTCTTCCTGTCACTAGAAATTTTTGTACTTTGCGTTATACATTTAAGTTTACCACTAATTTTGTTATACATGGCTCTAAGTGAAAAGGTTTCATTGAAGATTTTGAAGTACCTACTTAAAAATTTGTCGAAGTTACTATTTGAAATACAGCTGTCAAAAGGCCATTCACACTCATGTAATTTATCAACCAAACAGGGTTGTATTTCTTTTATTGAAGTGTCTTTTGGCACAGTTTTGTTACATGAAATTTCTCTGTCAATTGTTGGTAGTTCAATGAATAATGCAGAGTGGTCCGAGATTCCTAAATATAAGAAAAGCTTGTAAAAATCTTCAAACACATAATTTGTAAAAATTTTGTCAATACAGGTCACATTTGCTCTAGTGGTTTGTGTAAAGTTTACTTTGAAGCCAAAGTTTTTATAGTCGATGAATCTGTATGAATCATTGCTTCCAACTGTAATATTAATATTGAAGTCAGCAGTTGATCTTTTCCTGTTTTCGTTATAAAAAATTTCAGGCATGCCGTGAAATTTGACCAGAAAAGCTTCAATTATAAGCTTCTCTGGTAATCTGTAAATAGAGATTTCTAACACTATATGTAGGTCCCTTAACACAGCATCTCTGTTACACACTCTTCATTCAAAGAATGAAAATTGTTTCTTAGTTTATATTTATATCAGAGTGAATAAGTATGCATGCAACTTCTTTGAGAATTTTAATAATATCATCTGTAAGCCATTGCTCATTGAGACAAGTAACTTTGATATTTTTACATTCAGAAAGAATAATTTGTAATAAATCAATTTGACTTTTGTATGTAAAGACATCAGTTAGACCATTAATATTTCAGCCTATAATATAGGAACATTCTTTCTTTTCTATAGTTTCCAGTGTTCTACATCTACATCGATACTCTGCAAATCACACTTAAGTGCCTAGCTTCACAATAATTCTCTATTATTCCACTCTCAAACGGTGCATGGGAAAAACAAACACTTATATCTTTTTGTGCAAGCTCTGATTTCCCTTATTTTATTATGATAATTGTTTCTCCCTATGTATGTTGGCATCAACAAAATATTTTCGAATTTGTAGGAGAAGGCTGGTGATTGAAATTTTGGGAGAGGGTCCCGCCACAGCAAGAAACACCTTTGTTTTAATGATTTTCATCCCAAATCCTGTTTCATGTCCCTGACACGCTCTCTCTCCCTTGTTTCTCAATAATACAAAATGTACTACTCTTCTTTGAATTAACCGATGTACTCTGTTGATCCTATATGGTAAGGATCCCACATCGCGCAGCAGTATCCCTAAAAGAGGATGGACAAGTGTAGTGCGGGCAGTCTCTTTAGATCTGTTGCATCTGTTAAGTGTTCTGCCAATAAAACACAGTCTTTGGTTTGTTTTCCACACATCTTCTATGGGTTCTTTCCAAATTAAGTTGTTCTTAATTGTAATTCCTAGACATATAGTTGAATTTACGACCTTTAGATTAGACTGATTTATCATGTAACCAAAGTTTAATGGATTCCTTTTAGCACCCATATGGATGACCTTACACTTTCCATCATTTAGGGTCAATTGCCAATTTTCTCACCATTCAGATATCTTACGTAAATCGTTTTGCAATTTGTTTTAACCTTCTGATGGGTTTACTAGATGATAAATGACAGCATCATCTGTAAACAACCTAAGACAGCTGCTCAGATTGTCTCCTAAATCGTTTGTATAAATAAGGAACAGCAGAGGGCCTATAACACTACGTTTGAGAATGCCAGAAATCACTTTTTGTTTACTCGATGACTTTCCATCAGTTACTATGAACTGTGACCCCTCTGATGGGAAATCATGAATCCAGTTACATAATTGAGCTGATATTCCATAAGCACGCAGTTTCACTACAAACCACTTGTGTGGTACAGTGTCAGAAGCCTTTTGGAAATCTAGAAATACAGGATCAATTTGAGATCCCTTGTCAATAGCACTCAACACTTTGTGTGTAAAGAGCTACTTGTGTTTCTTAAGAATGATATTTACTAAATACATGTTGACTGTGTCTCAATAGACCATTGTCTTTGAGGTAATTCATAATGTTCGAACACAGTATATGTTCCAAAATCCTACTGTGTATCAGCATTAATTATATGGGCTTGTAACTTAGTGAATTACTCCTACTACCTTTCTTGAATATTGGTGCGACTTTCCAGTCTGTGGGTACGGATCTTTCGTCGAGCAAGCAGTTGTATATGATTGATAAGTATGGAGCTATTGCATCAGCATCCTCTGAAAGGAACCTAACTGGTATACAGTCTGAACCAGGAGACTTACTTTTGTTAAGGGATTTAAGTTGTTAAATTACTCCGAGGATATCTACTTGTAAGTTACTCATGTTAGCAGCTGTTCTAGATTCAATTTCGTTTTCTTTGGTGAAGGAATTTTGAAAGGCTGTGTTTAGTAACTCTGCTTTTGCATGTCTGTTATCGATAGTATTTCCATTGCTATCACGCAGAGAAGGCATTGACTTTGTCTTGCCGCTAACACACTTTACATACAACCAAAATGTCTTTGGATATTCTGCCAGGTTCATTGTGGAAACTATTATAAGCATCTCACATTGATGTAAGTGCTAAATTTCAAGCTTCTGTAAAAGATCGCCAGTCTTGGAGATTCTGCATTCGTTTAAATTTGGCATGCTTTTTTCATTGTTTCTGCAACATTGTTCTGACCTGTTTTGTGTACCAAGGGGCGTAAGCTCCATCATTTGTTATTTTATTTGGTATAAATCTCTCAGTTGGTACCAATAGCACTTCTTTGAATTCAAGCCAAGGGTTGTCTACACGTACATTGTTAATTTGGAAGGAGTGGAGATTGCCTCTTAGGAAGGCATCAAGTGAGTTTTTTTGAATAAAAGGATCCAATTATTTTTTTATTCCAATTGCCAAGCATGACTTCTGCTCATACTTACTCAAAGGAACTAAAAGTTGTACCGCAAAACTGCCCAAATCTCACTTTGTGACCAAGATGCCATAGCAAGCACAGAACACAGCAACAATCGGCCTCCTGCAATTTATTGTTGTGTTGTATTGCAAAACTTTCCTAGTACCCTTGTATCTGCTTCAATTTCGCTACAAGATAAACTACTTACAACAGCAACAAACATGACACCACCAACTGTGTTTATCCTATCCTTTAGGAACACCATTAGGTTCTTCGCAAAAACTTTGTCTGAACTTATATTCAGCTTTAGTCAGCTTTCAGCGTTTATAATGATTTGAGCATCAGTGCTTTCTATTAGCCCTTGGAGCTCTGGTACTTTGCCAACACAGCTACAATAATTTACAACTGTTATACCAATTGTTCCTCTATCTATATTCTTCCTATGTTCAACCTCCTCCCTGTGAGACTGACGCCCTTTTTGTATTTTCCGAAGACACTCTAACTGAAAAAAAACTGCCCACAACCCCTGCTATCCATGTAGCCATCTCCTGCGTGTAGTGGGCTCCTGACCTATTCAGCAGAACCCGAAACCCCACCACCCTATGGTGCAAGTTGAGGAATCTGCAGCCTACAAGGTCGCAGAACTATCTGAGCTCTGATTCAGACCCTCCACTCAGCTCTGTACCAAAGGTCTGCAGTCGGTCCTGTTGACTACGCTGCAGATAGTGAGCTCTGCTGTCGTATGCAAGAAAGACTGGCAGCCCTTACCACTTCTGATAGCCGCTTGAAACTAGAGATAATCTCTTCTGATCCAAAGTGACACATATCATTGGTACCGACATGAGCCAGCACCCGCAGGTGACTGCACACGGTGCTCTTCATCGCATCTGGAATGACTCTGCCAGGTATGCATCGAAGTGCACATTTGCTTTCTTCCTCTCCTTGGCAGCCAAGTTCCTAAGGGGCCCCAACTACCAATAATCCTACCCTCTGTGATTGCCCATATCTTGCAGGCTGAGAGGTTCCCTCTGAAAAAGAACAAGCGACTGCCTCTGGCTGAGGGCTACAGACTGCACCTGGAACCTGTATGTCAGACTAACCAGGTTGGCCTTACATGCAGCCCGCTGGGCAGTCTTTTGCTGCTCACCACACGCCCCTAGGCTACCTCCCACTCGACCACAGGTTGGTTAGTGGTCAACCTCAGTGTGAGCTGTAACTGGGCTGGTCACCAGTGCGGGCCGATCGGTGAAGTCAGACTTGTTGTGGATGTCCATTGCATCTGCACAGCCGGCACACAACAGTGATGCCCATCCACTGCAGCTTCAAGCTGTGTAACCAAAGCCATCACAGCCTGGAGCTAAGAGCAAAGTGTCACCAACTCGGCTCACATCTGCACGTGCAGCCATCACAGTCCCTATCCATACTAAAGACTGTGGAAACTACACTACGTGGACAAATGACAGTCGACGTGCACTATGGAACTTTACCGGAGACACACAGGACAATGCAGGAACTGTGTCTAATAAATTAGATTAACACACAGAGATTCAGAAACTGAACTACCAAAGCACACGGATGAAACTATACAATTCACTCCTGGTTATGAACCCATAAAATGTTACAAAAGATGCGCAGGGTAGCTGCGTTGTTTGCTGCGTGTTGCCATGGTTCGTGCGGCTTCCCCCGTCAGAGGTTCAAGTCCTCCCTTGGGCATGGGTGTGTGTGTTCTTCACATAAGTTAGTTTAAGTTAGATTAAGTAGTGTGTAAGCCTAGGAACCGATGATCTCAGCAGTTTGGTCCCATAGGAACTTACCACCAAATGTCAGGTTACTTCCCTGTTTCTCAGCCAGCAGCTGCTGACTCACTCTGTATATTAATCACTGAGGGATCTTCTGTACACACTGCTAGTCACTACAATTCCAAGTGTTTTGTAGAGGATACTGGCAGATCAAATTAAATTTTTTGTTTTGCTAATAGTTTCCTCTTCACTGTCGTTTCTAAGAGAATTTGTATCTACATCGATGAAAACTTGTTTGTAATTCTTCAGAGATGCATCTGCTGAACCATCCTGTAAGCTTAATATGTCATTGAAGTGTTACTTCAACTGGCAGCTTCTAGTTCCTGGGCAAACGTCAGAATAATTTGGCACTACCACATTCTTCGGCAGGGAATCACCTGTGACAAAGAATTATTATTATTTTTTTAAAATTCAGTTTTCATCTCTGAGACACTGAGTTTACTTTTCACTGTGTGTTGCAATTTTACACAGATATTCATTTTCAGCGTTTGAGACTTCCATGGGAGTTCCTTGTGTAGGAATTCCATCAGGTTTTTATGTTATTTTTGTCTACCTCCTCAGCTTTTTCTAAACTGTGTTTCAGTACTCAGTTTTATTATTTCTTCTTTTAAAGTGTCAATGTTGGTATGTAGCATTTTAATAATTTCTTCCTGTGAACTAGTGGTGTTTTTGTCCTGCAAACAGTTATGGTACTTGATGTTAATTGGTACTGGTGTTGAATTTAAAGTTACAATACCCTTTAAATGTCAAAGTGATATCTCTTTGATTTTCTCTTTCCACTAAACCATATATTCTTCTGGCAGTCGACAGAGGACTTAAAGAAAAAGGCAAGCCAATTTCTTCTGTCCTGCACACTCACAGATTTTCAGGTTGGAATCTATGCCATTGGTCCAGCTCTTCACCTTGTGCCTTTGATCTTCCCAGACATTAACTTCTTTTCCAGCGAATCATATTATCTCATAATATGCACAAAGTAGGTCCGTATCAGACCTTCCCAAGGAACAATCTGGTTTTATTTGCTCTAACTGACCTATTTGTTCTCTCTGTAGTTCATGGAACACTAAGGAATTTCCTGCTCCATCATCATAATTTAAAGGCATCCATTCTACGTCATTCAGTCTCTCTTACAGTCCAGGTCTCATATTTGTTCATCATAACTGGAAAGATCATAGTTCTTACTATACAAATCTTCATTGTTAATGTTATGTCTCTTCTCATTAAAACATTGTCAAGATTTGGCATTCAGCATTAGATCAGCCCTTGGACTCCCTTCTTCCAACTTCTATAAGCAAATCTTTAACTCTTCTTCGCCTTATGCCATCAGTATGGTGTCATCCACAAATCTAAGATTATTTATCCCAGCTGTTTTAATTCCAGTTTCTTCTTTAGCTAGCTCGGCTTTCCTCATAATGTGCTCTGCATAGAATTGAATAAATAAGGTGATGATGTGCACCTCTGAATGTGGAGCCATTTAGTTGTGCCTTATATGGTCCTCACCATGGCTTCTTGGTCAGAGTATAAATTCTGTATGAGGTGATGTGGTAATCCCCTGTTTTTGAGTAGTTCCCATAATTTATTGTAGCAGATACAGTCAAAGGCATTAGCATAATCAATAAATCAGAGGTATACATCTTTCTGAAATTCTTGCCTTCTCCATAATCCATCAGATGTTAGCAATTTGATCTCTGGTCCTTCTTCCTTTACAAAATCTAGGTTGTTCTTCATGTAGCTCTTGGTCCATATACTGGCGAAGTCTATTTAGTGAGATTTTGAGCATGACTTTTCTAGCAAGCGAGATAAGTGAGATTGTATGGTGATTTGAACACACTCTAGAATTTTCCTTGTTTGGGATGAATACTGAACTCTTCCCATCTTTGGCCACTGTTGGTTGTCCATTTTTCTTGACATACTGAGTGAAAACTTTCACTGCATTATTTCCAATGACTCTGAACAATTCTGCTGGAATTCCATCATATCCACTGGCCTCGTTTTCACCAACATTTTATAGGGCCCATTTGATTTCTCTCCAAAATATCTGGCTCTGATTCTAAAATAATGTTACCTTCCTCATCATGAGTCTCCAGTTCTTTCCTATATAGATCTTGTATGTATTCTGCCTATCTTTCCTTAATGTCCTCTGCTCCTGTTAAATCTTTACCATTTCTATCTTTCATGATTCCAGTTTTCACACGGAATTTTCCGTTGATGTCTCTAATCTTCTTGTAAAGCTTCCTTCTGCTCCTCACTCTGCTAGTCTCTTCAGCTTCTTTCCACTGTTTATTTAAGAAGATATTCTTGTCTCTTCTAGCTGATTTTCAAAACTTATCATTTAATTTAAATGTTGCTAATCTATCCTGTTTCAATTTTGCTTTACTTCATTCTTGTGCAACGTGCAATGCCTCAGCCGATAACCATCAGGCCTTCTCCTTATTCTATTTCTTGGGAGTCAGTTCTGCTGCTTCATAGACATGTTCACAAATCTTGTGAGTTTTTGTCTTCTAACTCTAGTGCATTAAATGTATTCCTGATGTCTCTTGTATAATCAGAAGGTATGTTCTTAAGATCGTATCTGTAAAATGGTATGGCTTTGGCCACTTTCCTCAGTTTCAGCTGGAACTTTGCAATTAAGTGATCATGGTCAGATCTGCAATCAGCTCCAGGTCTTGTTGTAGTTAACTGGCTGGCACTCTTCCACCTCTGATTGCGAAGTACTTAATCAATTTGATTCTGGTATTGTCTGCTTGGTGAAATGCAATTGTATAGGCATTGTTTGGGTAGCTGGAGCATTGTGTTAGTAATAACCAACGAATGCCATTACTTGATGAAGTTGTGCCAAACCAGTAAACTGTCTTCGCAGAATTCTAGGAATCTCTATCATGTTCCATTTGTTGTATCAAGACCAAAATTTCTCCTTACACTTTCTACAATTTGATTTCCCACTTTTGTGTTCCTGCAAATTTACATAGAATTGGTCAATAACATCCTCTTCAACATCAGTGGTTGGGATGTAAACTTGAATGATTGTGATATTAAGGGGTTGACCTTGGAATCTGATAGTCATCGTTCTATCATTTTTATAGTTGCACCCCATTACAACTTTTCTTACTCTGTTACTAACTGAGAAGGCCACTACATTGCTCCTGTTCTCTTGTCTCAAATAGTAAACCATATAGCCATCTGAAGCAAATTGTCCCATGCCAGCCCACCTAATTTTTATTATTCTCAGTACGTTGTTGCCAGTTATCTCCATTTCTCTTTGGGCCATGTCCAGTTTTCCTTTATACAAGGGTCTTACATTTCATGTTCCCACACAGTACTTCTGCTTGCAGCATCTTACTCTTCATGAAGCTTCTCTGTGTGGTTCCCCCACAGATCTGAATGGGGAACTTAAAACTGAGGAGCATTTTGAAGCAAGTAATTTCGATGGTGGTTTCCCATTGCCTTTCAATGGCCTCCAAATCCTGTCCCCTCACTGACTGTTTCCCACTAGTGTTGGTTACCCAACCATTCACTGAGTTGCTCAGCTCAACAGAGGCACCCCATGTAGGTAGGAAGTTGGAAAATTGAGGTGACAGAGGCTGAGAGAATGCACTTCCTGAGTTTCTTGTAATTTCATCTCATCCCCATTTTTTGCAACATTCTCAAGGTGTTTGCAGCTAGCTGCTGAATAATAAGAAGAATATATAAATATATTGTTCCATCAGCTGCAGTTCATAACACCTCATATACACACAAAATATGATTGTAAGTCACAATTATAACCATTTGTTTAACAGTCCTTTTCCAAGCATAGTATAGATATGTTATCGAATGTAATAACAGCTTCAACTTTTGTTACCGTGACAATATTGCTGACAACATGAACTTCTCTCCCATGGCCCTCAGCACTCTTTCTAGGCAGGATGCCATAGCCCTCAGCACACTTTCTAGGTAGGGTGGTGATGACGTGGAGTAATCAGCTGAACAGCAAGTGCCACATCATGTGGAAAGATTAACCTCAGTGTCCCGACCAGTAAATACGCTGCATCCATCTCAGATCGTGAACATGCACATAAGAAGGTCAGAAACTTTCCTATAGTATGCTATTTGAAATGTTAACACTTAACAAACATGAAACCATGTTCACAAAGGCCACAGTCGTCATTCATCACTTAGAAAGATATGAGAATAACACATCAGCATGCCCAGTGAGTACCATCACTAATGAAGATTAAGCACACTTTTCATGTAGCTAGAAGTTGTTCTTCACACACAGAATTCCTTTTACATTCTGTTTCTGACACTTTATATACGATACACTGTTAAACTTTTGCCTTTTTACAACTGTTGTCACTGCACTTTTCAATAAGAACCTGTTTGAAACATTGTTTACTGAAGTAAACTACTTCTGAAAACAGAATGCACTATTTTACTTGTACACTCCAGGACTACACTCAGCACAGCGGGTGACAAAGTGATAGAATCGATAAAAGTTGCAGTACTGTATTTCTTTGGACTGATATTCTCCTGTTTCAAGTTTGTCTCTATTTTGATCCAGCATACAATGCAGTGCACATGGGTATTTTATCAGCATTGTGTGTGGTCTTTGATGTGCTGAGTTTCCTTTTTTTATTTAGCTCTAGTTTAGCTACGTAACTAGCAATGTTTCATGTCTACTTTCAAATAAAAAAAGCAGACAATGTTTTAAACTTGGTTTTGTCTGCTAAGTCAGACTAGATTGGCAGTGAGGAAAAGCTATCCGTGTCTGTCAAATGCGTTCGATCCATGTCAATTTGACTAGCCCCAATAAGCTACAGCACCTGTGTGAGATTTTACTCAATATATGTACTGCAAATATAAAATGACAGTATTATGAAAAGGATAGATTGCCACTCACCATATAGGGGACATTTTGAGTTGCAGACAGGCGCAACAGACACTGTTAAATGTGAGCTTTCAGCCAGAAGGTCTTCTGAAGTAGATAACACACATGCTCAGTCACGCAAGCACAACCCACACACGTGTGGCCAAAAGTTCACATGTTCAGCAGTCTTTTTGTTGTGTCTGTCACTCAGTATCTCCTCTATATGGCGAGTAGCAATCTATCCTTTTCATAATATTGTCATTATTCCATCCCAGATTTTACAAGTGTAAAAAATACTTAAAATGACTGGATTTCTTTTATAATTCAAGGCCTTTGAAGGACAGTCATAGTCAAGCCCAGCCAAAATAATATATATTCTTCTGTGGATTTAACATGACTTCAATACTGTTATAGTCAGTGTAACTATGAAGTGTGCTGGGTTAACTACTTCTTTTGTATTTATCATTTACACATGTCCAAATCACATGTTTATATTTTTTCTTTATTTTTTTTCTATTTAAGGGCCATTGGAAGCTTGCAGCTGTGTTGCTTTTGGCTGAAACATATTGCGAATGGGTGTCCATGAAGAAACAATATTCTTCATTAAGCAATGGAGGCTATAAAAGTACAGAACTTATGTTTGAAGGAGAGAAATACTTTTACATCACTTGCTTGCAAGTCCTTTTTGGTTAGTAAAATATAAATAAATAAATAAATAAATATATTTCTGTCAATCACATCCATTCAGAATTTGGCAGGTTAATATGGGAAAACGGGCATTCACAAGTGTACATTATTGATGCATCATCCCTCACTTATTCACATCTTGCACAGTATGGTCTGCATCTGAATTGCATTTGGACCCGTGGCCATTGGTGTGTGCATTTGGATGGCTGTGTGCGTAAACGTGTGTACTTAAAGACAAAGAGCAAGAGCTCGAAAGCTAGTACAAATACTATGCTACACAGAGTCAGCTATAGGTGAGTGGTTGCCTTTCCTTTATTTTACATATTATCCCCACAGGATTTTCATTGTTGTTAAACAATGTGGAAAGATTACAATTTTTGAGAATATTTCTCATGGAGAAATGGCAATCTGGCTAAAAGTACTTTAAAAATGGATTACAAACAGTCTCAACTGCAAAAACATTTACTTTGATGGTAACCAGTTTGTCACTATTTGACAATTCTCAGAACCTCATACCATGATAGCAAATAGTGATGGTGGATGGGGTGGGTGTTGGGATTACATGAACATTTGTGGAGTCACAACACACCATTCACTGCAACTGTGAAGTTGTGCTAGTGGAATGGGGGGGGGGGGGGGGGGGGGGAGAGAAGAGAAGGTTTGAGGCCAGTGGGGTTATTGGGAACGAAAAATATGTTGTAGGGAGAGTTTGCACGTACTCATCTCACAAAAGCTGTTGGTGGTAAGAACACTCCAGATGGCACAGGCTGTGAAGTAGTCATTGAAGTTCGTGTTGGGCAGGATGTTCAGAAACTGGGCGGTCCAGCTGTCCTTTGTTACAGTCTATCAGTGGTCATTCATGTGGACATACAGCTCATCAGTTGTCAAGCCCATATAGAATGTGGTACTGTGTTTATAGCTAAGTTTGTAGATTACATGGCTGCTTTTACAAGTGGCCCTGCCTTTTATAGGTTGGGAGATGTTAGTGACAGAACTGGAGTATGTCGTAGTGGGAAGGTGTATGGGCAGGTATTGCATCTGGATATATTGCAGGAATATGAGCCATGAGGCAAGGGGTTGGGAGCAGGGGTGAAGTAGTGGCAGAAAAAGATATTGTGTAGGTTGGGTGGGTGGCAGAATACCACTGTGGGAGAGATGGAGAGAATGTTTCTCATATCAAGAGACAGTTAGAGATGTGTCTATTGGCAGTGCTACACAGGTCATCTCCTGAAGGTAAGCTCTGTCCAGAAATCCCGTCACATAATTTATTAGAATACTCATACGGTCTTTTTATTGCATTGCATTCTGCCAACTGCAGAATTGTTTCTGCTGCATCTATATTAGTTCTGATTATACATTGAGAACAAATGACTGGGAACTATACCAGTGTCTTCAAAATGGTTAGATCCGTGATCAAGTGCTCTTGAATTTAATATTCAGTACCTAGGAAATTTGCACAAGCAGCAAGAGTATTTCTATTTCAGAACCAACAGCAGCACATGTAGAGAAGTATACAATTATTTTAAGTGCTTACATTTGCATAGTGATTTGCTTTATTACTTCATTACTACTAACTTTATTCACAACAAATTTTTCAGACAGGATCCATGAATGTACATACAAAATTATATCATTGTATGACACATGACATTCCATAAAAATTGAGATTCTTGAAAAATTAGTTCTTCTTAACAAGGAGTGCAAACTGACAAACTTTACTCAGTCAGAAAGGTTTCACATGCTTGACATGTGAAGTTAAGCACGTTTACTTGTTGGTAAAGAAACCAGATGCTTTAAGCTGTTTTACACACAAGAACTGTATTCTTAAGAACTGGTGTGGAGGGATTGCCGATTTTCATATAAGAGGGCTCACAATGTAACACTAGTGTTTTTAATGTTGTTGCTGCCGCTGCTGTTGTGAGATTGGGAAATGCCCATCGTGTTTTAATTTGTTGTAATGTGTTAAGAGGATATCTTTTTTACTAATTAGAGAGAGAGAGAGAGAGAGAGAGAGAGAGAGAGAGAGAATGACTTCTCATAATGTTGTACTTGCTTTGCAGGTCACATGCTGCTTCTTGCTACAGTGTTAGCAGTAACAAAGCTGTATTGGATTGTGTTTCCAAAAAAATATCAAGACAATTTTACACTTTTGATCTTTTGGAAGGCATTTGTTCTGTCAAATTTTGGAAAATTTCTTACAGTTGCAGAGTTAATATGGGATGGCAATGGAAATGGAATAACAAGTTTGTTTGTCACAATCTACGTATATCTCTCACAGTTACACTCTTACTCAGGTAATTTTTGTTTTATTAATCATGTTCTTTTGAATTAAAACATTTGGGTTATACATCCATAATTGATTTTCATTGTATATTGAGAAACAACGCAAAATACTTTCTTGTTTTCTGAAGGAAAAATTAAACAGGATGTCACCTGGTGAATCTTTTGGAAGTCAAAAGATGATGATGATGATCTGTTTTTACTGAATGAATAGTGACTAGGAACTCATAAAATAACGAGTTTCAGTGATCCTGAAATGCTGCTCAAAAGTCCTGGGTGGTATACATGTAATGTTAGGAGAAAATGTACCATACACCATAAAGTTGAGCACTCAACAGGCATATTAATAATACTGAAAATATTTCTGCACTTTTGGTCAGTACACAGGTGTGTTTCTCTAGCCAAATACAGTGTCCATTATTCATCAATGAGGTTAAACAAGAACTTCTGTTTTTCCAAATCAATCTATTCTGATCTCGGCCCTTAAGATTGTTCTCAGTACACTCAGATGATCTTGCAATGTGTGTCCTTACACTCTGTAATGTAGAATAATGAAATCCTTTTATTTATTTTTCAGCCTTTGATCAGACAAATGCTTTCAACTTCTTAGCAAGTTGTCATCAGGTGCCAGATCTGGAGAGGCACTCTACATTGTCAGGGCCTCACACCCTGTTCAGTTGTGTTTTGACAAGTTACATAGTAACACGTTCAGATCAATCATCTCATCTGATGATGGCTTACTAAGAAGTCGAAACCAGTTATGATGCAGTGTAGATTCACACAGCCTGTATCACTGATGTTGTTTTTGTTCTGTACCCCTGGCAGTCTTTGTAGGTAGCTCAGTTACGTTCTAACTGCTGTACGTGGAACACCAGGAGAATACATTGTTTGTTCATTATATTATGAGCTTCTGAGCAGACTTGAGTTACTGACTTGGCTTCATCTGTGTGCTTTTGTAGTTTAATCAAAAATTTCTTGTGTTTGTGTAGGGAAGATTGTCATCTTTAGCATGAAAAAGGGCTGTGTTCAGATGTGAGCTGAGGTGATCCTTCACTCACAGCTCCAAGCTGTGCTGGCTTCGGTCGTACAGCAATGATTTGGCCGCTCACATGAGCTGACATGAATCTCATTGAACATTTACGGGGCATAATTAAAAGATCAGTATGTGCACAAAATGCTGCACTGGCAACACTTTAACAATTAAGGATGGTTACAGAGGCGGCACGGCTCAATATTTCTGCAGGGGACTACCAGTGACTTGTTGACTGCATGCCATGCCAGGTTGCTGCACTTGGTCAGGCAAAAGGAGGTCCGACATGATGTTAGGTGGTGTCCCATGACTTTTGTCACCTCAGTGTAAAACAGAAATGTTTTTCATTATAGAAGACCTTTTCATGAAATTTCAATTACCAACTTTGAACAATGGAAATTCCAGGATGGGATAAGAACAATATTATGTTATCACCACCACCACCACCACCACCACCACCACCTTAATCAACAAATGTTTCCAGACCCAGGCTGGGGATGTATGGAACATAAGCCTCATCACCTAGCCCTGTCTTCCCACCAACTTTGTGTTCACTCTGAGCCAGTCCTTGCCTCTTTTTTTCAACACAAATTTCCTTCACATCTCCATTTTGTGTATCTTCTTGGGAATCCTCTTGTTTTCCATTCTCTTTAAGTGGCCATTCCATCTTAGCCTTGATGTTTGTATCCTGCTCTGTAAAGCTTCCTCTTTCCCTTACCCAATCATTCCTCATCCTCTTTCTCTCTCTTTGTTACTTTTATCCTACTTCTGAGGAAATTCATGTAATCTGCTTACATATTTTTTCTTGATTACCCTTGTTTCAGACGCATAGGTCAACAATACTGGGACATAGTAAATTTTGAGTAACAATTCTTTGCTTTTTTTGTGGAACATTTTCATTGTAAAACAGGCACCTAACACTTCATAGAAATATTTCTGCCTTTCTGCCACATTCACTGATCTCTTTCTCATTTCTTCCATTTTCCTCCATCGTACTTACCAAGTACTCGGCACCCTCCACCGTCTTCAGTTGTTAATCTCCAATCTTCATTCTACTAGTTAGTCTAGCTTTCTTTCTAGTTGTAACCAAGATCTCACACCTGTTTACATTAAATTTCATCCCATGCTGTCACTTAGTTCCTTCCCAAGCATCCAGCTGTTTGTGAATCTCCTCCTCCCTGTTTCCCAGGTCATCTATGAACACGATTGCTTTCATCTTGCCTTCTCCAATTTTTTGTGCCATCTTGGATGAGATAATAACTAAGACCAAACTGAAGAGGACAGGTGACTCTGGACTGCCCTGTTTCATACCACTTGTCTGCTGGAACCAATCCGTCCTTTCATTTCCCATTTTCTCACAACTCAACCTTCAACATTACATCTCGTCCACTCTGCTTGTTCTCTCTCTTTCCACTCCCTTCTTTTTTAGTGCTTCCCAGACATTTCTTCTACATACATCTGCTTATACCCTTTCTATATTGAGAAGTGCCACCACAACCTCTTCCCCGAATTCGTAGTGATGCTCGTGGAGCTGCTTCATTGCAAATATAAGGTCAACAGTTGATGTCTCAGGTCTGAAGCCATGCCAATCCTATTTCAATTTGGTCTTGACCCTTGTTCAGATTCTGCACTCCATGATCTTTTCATATGGTGTGACACAGTGTAGTATCAGTGTGACTCCCCTGTAGTTCCTACAGTCCTTCTTATTCCCTTTCTTGAATATAGGGACAATTAGTGCCCTCTTCCAATCTTGTGGAGTCTTCTTTTTACTCCACACATCCCTCATCACATGAAACAGCCACTGTTTCTCAACCTCCCCTGCCGCCTTCACCATTTTGACACCGACTTCATCCATACCTGATGCCTTTCCTCCTTTCATCTTATCCAGTGCCATTTCCATTTGGATTTAACAAATGCTCGAGGTACTCCTTCTGCACTATCTTCAGTGTCTTTGTTATTAAGCTCATTCCCATTTCTGTCTGTCTTTGTTGCATTTTCTCTCAAACCACTTCTTACTTTTGACCATTCCATATAGTACTTTGTTTACTCCATCGTCATCCATTATAATATTACATCATATACGATATTAATATTTCATAATATTGTTGCAGTCAGCAACTTTCTCTCCCATTTACATAGGGTGAAATGATCATCATAATCAAATAACACAAATCAGAGGCACAGAAAGCTTTAAATGTTCATTTTTCCGACACTCTATTCAAGAGCAAACATTAGAGAAATAGTCTGAAACTGATTTTATGAACTTTCTGCCAAGCTCATAAGTGTTAACTGTGCAGTAGTCCTGTAGATGATACAATTTGAGAGAGCTGTGGCTGAAAAACAGGAAAGAACATTTTTGTTACAGTATAGTCACTGTTTTTCTCCCAAGGCAGTATGTGTAGTCTGTTTAATCATGAATAAATTGAGTGCAATAAGAATAAGGGGACTATAAAACAATTTGTCATATTTAATATTGTCTGTTTCTGCAATGGGTTGTCCGAAATGAAGCCAGGAAGTTTACCCTTGCAGTAAAATGCTTCGCCTAAGTAGGAAATTTTTCACCTTACAAAACTGGGCATTAGGACGTGTTTTGGTGCATACATACTAACCCATATTTACTTACACTAAAATCATACTTTAATTTCAAGTAAAGTGTTAGTAAATATAATTTTAAAGGCAGTTTCTCTGGCAATATTTTAGCTTATACAACTTGTCTAATACAATCTAATAACCTAATATTTTCTACAACTATATCGTAATCACCTCTGTCTAAATATGTTGGTACAGCAGTGTCCCACTAATCCGAACTGCAGTAATCCAAATGTTCAGTTAATCCAAATATGAAAAATGTTAGTCTAACCAGGAAAGTACTTGGGCTTGAACAAACACAAATACACCAAAATCGTGTGAGAAATAATGTAAAGGTCTCTTATTGCACTAGTGATACTGCCGCATCTGCAAAACTCTGCAGTCGTCTGTTAGAGGCCTATGCGTATGCCATGCCGCATTGCACACTGACCTGCCGGTACGCCAGTCGGGACCAGTAGGGATGGTGCAGTGTGCCTCTGAAGTTGCGTTTTGTGACATTATTTGTGTATTGAAGCATCAGATGGCTCGGCGATTGGTAATCAATCCTGCTAATGTATTGCGATTGGTTGAGATGAGGTTACAAAGAACCCTTCTTTGTGAAGATGGTATTGGTGTAGAAGACGAATCATTCGCATGTTTTCTGGTATCTGTTATAGTGCAGAAATATGAGCATAAGTTAGAAACAGATACTGTTGTAACACTAACACATAATGATGATGATAGAGATGATAATGACGAACAACTCATTACAAACAGTAGTGCTACGGCAACTGCGGGAAGAGGCGACGGAAGCAGTGACAGTGAATACCAACCGTCTCCCAAGAAGGAGGTTAAAGTTGCAAGTATCATCACGGCGTTTGATGATAACACACTGGAGAACATGTACGATTATTATTACGTTAGAGGTTTTGACACATACGACAAGTTTCTGAAAAGATACCCTAAACTGAAGTCTAAAAGCAATATTAAAAGAGAAGGAAATACAGTTTTCAAGGGAAATCGTACACTGCTGTTAAAGACCATCAAGGAGCGTGTAATGGCGAAATTCAATGAAGCGCAAGAATGCGGTTCCGCCATTCATTATTGGCATTTACAACATTGGGCATTGGACGTAGCCAGAAATCTCGGGTGTGCAAACTTTACAGCTTCACTAGAATTTATTACTGATTTGAAAAAGGAGTTTAGGATAACATCACGCCGTATCACTATGCTCCAAGCACGAAAAGATAGGATGACGAAGAAGAGCTGATTGAAAGAGCTTCAAACGTTTGTTGCTGATGTCAATGAGCATATCACAAGAGAAAACATCGATATTAGTTCTGTATGGAACTGTGATCACTTAACTGTGCAACACATAGTTAAACAATCAATGTTGCTATATAAATGAATATAATAGAGGGAAACATTCCACATGGGAAAAATATATCTAAAAACACAGATGATGTGACTTACCCCCTAAGACAAGTCTTTCCGCTCCCGGGATTGGAATGACTCCTTACCTTCTCCCTTAAAACCCACATCCTTTCGTCTTTCCCTCTCCTTCCCTCTTTCCTGATGAGGCAACAGTTTGTTGCGAAAGCTTGAATTTCATGTGTATGTTTGTGTTTGTTTGTGTGTCTATTGACCTGCCAGCACTTTCGTTCGGTAAGTCACATCGTCTGTGTTTTTTGCTATATAAATGGATGGACGGTTGGCAGACAAACACTATATTTGCTTTCAAGAATCCAGTGGAAAGTTTGGACCCCACGTGTCAAGGGAAATAGAAATGCGGTGCCCTCCAAATGTCGTTGTCGATGCAAGTGTGAGTGGGAAGATGACGAAACATCTGAAGACGTTTTTTCTGTCAGTTTTGAATCCACATTTGTTGAGAAAGTCATTAGTACTTTGTGACTCCTGGTCTGGACGTAAGGGTGAATGAGTACTACTGGAAGCATCTGGTGGAAAACATGTAGATTTAAAAATCATTCTGCCTAAAACTACAAAATATGCACAACCTCTGGATGTGCATTTCTTCAGGCAATATAAAATATATGCCAAGAAAATAACAGACTTCATTAAACTACGTGCCAGTAATATGCAGCCGAAATTGCACGACAGATTCTTTATCATGAATATGCATTCTGTCATTTACAGTCAGTTATCTGCAAGAGTATACAGACCAATGCTTCATTAAGCGTGGCAGAATGCTGACTACGATATTGGTCAACCAGTGAACAACTTCAAAAGTGTCATTGATGTGGCGTTCAACACTGATATTATAGAATGTTCAAATATGCCATGCGATCAACTTGCGTTTCTTCACTGTGTGTTTTGCAGTCATTCGTATTGCTCGGAGCATTTTATTGACATTCTGCATTTACATTTATAGTTAAGATTGCTACATTGCGTATGGCGTCTACAATTACATCTACAGTGATATCTAGAGCATGACTGCAGAGTTTTGCAGAAAAACGACACCCACCAGCTCATTCAGAGGTACATAATGGTCCTGTAACCAAATGTCATACAGATCTGTTTGTTCGAGCCCAAGTACTTTCCTGGTAAGTACGGAAATCTGTGCCATAAACTGCTGTACATACACACAATTTTAATTTACACAGTACAGTAAATGTATTAGAGAAATTGGCAAGAAAACATTAGGTTTAAATAATGCACAACAATGAAATAAAAGCTATCAAACTTGCTAAAATACAGCGGACATTTGATCCCTACTTTTTAGATGACAAAAACTCATTGTTTTTTGGCGTAATGAAGACAGTCTGTTATACGACATGTAGTTGCGCCATAGTCTCATAAACATCATATCAGCAGGTGTAGCAGTGGGCTGTTGCTCCAAATAACATGGCGCGAGGTCAAGGGCTTCTGCTGCGTCACTGTGTGGCAACAGCTCTCCTTTGTCGCTTTCAGCTCTCCTTTGTCGCTTTCAGGCTCATTGTCACTTCCGTCACAGCAGCAACTAAATCAGAGTCAATAAGGTTCTCCACACATGCCCCATCTGCTGCCTTCCACGCATCTATGTCTCCTTCACTAGCTTCTTCGCATCAGGGATTGCATCATTTGTAGTAGAGCTTCCTCTTCATTTTCGACTAGGTTGTCCTGAAATTCAAGAGATGTCCTCAGTTTTCTCCACGATTTTCTCAGAGTATTTTCTGAAATATTCTGCCATACCTCAGCGGCCCAATAAACAACACCCTTCACAAAATTGTTGAGGCTTTCGTGGCCACTTGTTGACATACTGCCTATTTACTTCTGTCTCGGGTTCTTCGGCCGACGTTCGTCTGATGATTTTACTGATGTTTCGCCAGCACGAGTGGCTGGCATTGTCAAAGCTTCACCCTCCATTGCCAGTGGTTAACTGGAGCCAAGCTCACAGCCGCAGACTATATGTACCTGGCACGTCAACGTCTGAGGGCTTCCCCGAGGTCATTTCCGGTGCAGTTCTCCTCTTGCTACTTGCGACGGTCGTTCGCTGCAGTACAGGAAGCCAGGATCCGTTTACCTTAAGGCTTTCCTCTTTCTCACTGAAGCTGTTCATGTGTTTTTGTATTTCTACAGCTTCTCTGAACAAGCGCGTGTGATAGTGCTTCTCTACAGCCAGAACTTCCGTGTCGGTGAAATTTATTACATGGTTGGTCTCACTCAGTGCGTGCTCTGCCACGCTCAATTTCTCCACCTGCCCCAACCTGCAATGTCACTTATGTTATTTGATCCTGGTGTTGATTGATCATCCAGTCATTCTGACATAAACTTTTCCGCATGTGCATGGTAAGCAGTATATTCCCGACATTGCAAGTGGGCCCCTTTTATCCTTTGCCAATCTAAGACATTCTTTGATCTTCCTTGTTGGTTTGAATATTATCCTTACGCCGTGTTTGTGCAATATACGACCGATTCTGTCAGTCACTCTGGGAATGTATGGCAGAATGGCCGTACCCGACATTTCTTTTCCTGATTTCTAACTTTGTCAAGTGTTTGGTTCTGTTACATTTCTAATATAATTTGTGGAGTACCTATTGCTCCTCAGAACACTTTCCAGATATTGCATTTCACGTCTGAGGTGCTGCGGCTCACATATTCGTCCTGCTCGCATTACGAACATGTGAATCGTACCTCTTTTCTGGCTCAGGTGGTGGTTTGATAGTTTGTGCAGGTATCGGTCCACGTGTGTCTGTTTTCGGTACACGCTATGTCCCAGGTTTTCGCCATCCCTTGTGACTAGCACATCTAGAAATGGTAGTTTTTTGTCCTTTTCTACTTCCATGGTAAATTTTATGTTGGTGTGGAGGCTGTTCAAGTATCTTAGGAAGTCACCGAGCTGCTCTTCAATGTGGCTCCACACAACGAAAGTATCATCGACATATCTGTACCACACCTCAGGTTTACAAGTCGCCAATTCCAGTGCCTGTGCTTCGAAATGCTCCATGAAGAAGTTGGCCACCATTGGACATAGGGGACTACCCATGGCAACACCTTCCAGCTGTTGTAGAAATTGCCATTCCATGTGAAATAGCTTGTGGTGAGACATGCATGGAAGAGCTTTGTGGTGTCTTGCGTGGAAAATGGAATCGATGTGCTCCAGAGCGTCACTGAGTGGCACTTTCGCAAACAGAGAAACAATATCAAAGCTGACTAGGATGTCATTTGGTGTAAGTTTTAGTTCCTTCAGCTTCTCGGTGAAATGTCCTAAGTCCTTTATTTATGTGTTGGTCTTCCCTACGTGTGGCTGGAGCAGTGTGTCCAAGTGTTTAGCCAGTTTATACGTCGGTGAGCCAGGAGCACTAACAATCGGTCTTAGTGGAACGTTGTTCTTATGGATCTTAGATAATCCATACAGTAGAGGTGGTAGGGCTTCCGTGTTGCACAGGATTCCCTGTATGTCCACTGGCAGAGAAGAAGCCTTGATTAACCAATTCGTATTCCGTGTGATACGCTGCGTCGGATCTGCGCTTAGTTTTTGGTACGTCGTCGGATCTTTTGCTCATAATCTCTGTTCTTCATTACAACGGTCGCATTCCCTTTATCAGCAGGCAGTACCAATATACTCTTTGTCATCGTTAAGATTCTTAATAGCTTGTACCTCTTCTTTCTTCAGATTACAAGCTGGTGGTTTAGCTCGGCGCTGTATCCTGGCTGTTTCAGTGTGTATTTCCTCTGTCCTTTCATAAGGAAGGGTCCGAATGGCCGATTCGGTGTTAGCAGTGATGTCCTCAATAGGTATAGTTCTTGGGATGATAGCGAAATTCCCTCCTTTTTGAAGAACAGACACTTCCTCTTCGGTCAATTGTCGTTCAGTGAAGTTGACCACTGTATGTGACATGTCGGGAATCGCCATGTCAGTCTGCTTCCGGCACCTTTCAAACTTTTTCTTCTGTCACTCAGTACAGCATTCGTGTTTGTTCTGCATGCTCCTGTGAGTGATGCTGTCGATCTTTTCCCAGTCGTCTTTATGCCTTCTGCTACTTAGGTGATAGAATATGTCCAAACGTTCCTGATCCGTTCTTGACAAGTCTCTCCATGTTTCATGAATTCGCTCATAAAGGAAAGCTTGTTCCATTCTGTCGTAGATACGATGTGCTTGGGCGATGGTGAATATGTGCTTACATTTCAAGAACTTCGGTGTAGCATCTTCATCTCTGCACCGCGAAAGGAAGGCAAGAGAGGACATCAATCACTCTTCCTTCTTCTGTCGTTGGTCAAGGTGTCGGTACAATCTGCAAATCTCCTCCCCATAGAGGTGTAATACAAAATTGTTGAGGCTTTCGTGGCCACTTGTTGAGAAACTGCCTATTTGCTTCTGTCTCGGATTCTTCGGCCAATGCTCGTCTGATGATTTTACTGACGTTTCGCCAGCACGAGTGGCTGGTATTGTCAAAGCTTCACTCTCCATTGCCGGTGGTGAACGACCGTCGCAGGTAGCAAGAGGTGAACCGCACCGGAAATGACCTCAGAGAAGCCCTCGGATGTTGGCACGCCAGGTACATATAGCTCGGCTCCATTTCAGCACTGGCAGTGGAGGGTGAAGCTTTGATAATGCCAGCCACTCGTGCTGGCGAAATATCAGTAAAATCATCAGATGAATATCGGCTGAAGAACCTGAGACAGAAGCAAATAGGCAGTTTGTCAACATCCTTCACAGGTTCACTAAAGGAATGCTATCAAGTTTTAATGTATGCAGTACGGCCTGATCCAACATTCAGGGGCAAAAGCTTTGCCACAATTTCTCCATCACATAATTCCCAAGTGCTTGGGTGAGATAGCGCGTTATCAATCAAAAGGATTGCACAGGGAGACAAATTATTTTCCTTAGAAAACTGTCGAACAGAGGGAACAAACTGGCCTTGAAACCATTCTTTGAACAGCTTACCATCCATCCATGTTTTTTTTCTGGTTGCGATAATATACGGGCAGGGACTTCATGTTGCAGTTTTTAAAAGCTCTGGGCCTAGCAAATTTGCCAATCAGCATTAAAGGCAGCCTGTGATTACCAGCAGCACTGCTGCATGCTGATAAAGTTACACGATCTTTGCACATTTTAAAACCAGAAGCATGGTCTTCTGCTTTTGATGGCAGGCTTTTTGTTGGCAATGCCCTAAAATTAAGGCCAGTGTTGTCAGTGTTATAAATTTGTTGGGGAGAATACTTTCCCCCTCTCATCATTTTTTCAAACTTACCCAAGTATTCCTTCGCTGCATCACAGTCAGAAGAAAGCTTCTCTCCATTAATTGTTAGCTGACGGATTCCATGACGTTTTTTTTGAATCTGTCCAACCAACCCGTACTTGCACTAAAAGACTCATCACCATTCATTAACTTGTTCAGGTAAACAGCCTTCTCCTGAACCGGTGCTCCACTCAAAGGAATTCCCCTTTCTCTTTCCCGCGTAAACCAAAGGAAAAGAGCTTCATCCACTTTATCATACTGGGACTGTTTCATAGTCTGCCAAATTTAGAGTGTTTTTCCCAAAGACGTTGCACAGAACCATTCAAGCTTCACTCAGTTCTTCTGATCACAAATGGTTGCTTTACCAACACACAGTTCCTTTGTCAGTTTAGATACATTCTCACCATTGTCTCTCTGCTTCAAAGCATTCAGTTTTTCTTTGAGAGTTAAGGTATGTTTCAGTTTACTCATGACGAAAATACGTACACCACTACACCTGAACAAATACAATACAACTGTTACGCATGCCAGCGATCGATAACTAACATAATCGAGTGTTTTGCGAGCCAACTGGCAGTGCACTGACCTCACACTACAAAAGTCTCAATAGTGCACAGCAACAAGGGCAGGGAGTGAGAGTGAGCCATTGTTCCCACACTTGTTCCCATTTGTTAACTTGGTGTACTTACTTATCTGCTTGGTATACTTCATTCTAGAATCTCGTCACCGTAATTCCAGCTAATCCAAACAAGGTCCGGTCCCAATTAGTTCGGAATAATGGGACTCTACTGTATTTGCTAATTAACTACTTTTGATTGATTATTTTTATGGTATACTTATTAAGTGATGAAGTATTAAAAATATGCCAGATATTGAGAAACATGTTAGCAATTTCATGTATACTGTATTCCTGTTGATACCTTCACAACTAAAAAAGTTTAAGTTTGAATTAGATATTAGAGACGTAGCTTATGTGTATGAAGGAGATTTCTTCAGTTAAATAGCATCATTTTTAGCTTTAGACGTTTTAATTAGTAGTCAGTTAAAGGTTGTACATTACTCTTAGTTCTAGCATTTCATCGTTCTTTGATGCAGATGTATTTATCTGTAGTCTGCGACACCACCTCTAATTGCAAATATGTATTCCTTATATATAGTATGTGTTGTATAAATAAATGCAAAATTATGCTCTAAAAGATTAAGAGGTGAATAATAATAGAAGGCAAATGATTTGAGCTTGTTCTAAGAAACTGAGAGAGAGGGCAGAGGACAAGTGTGTTTATACATACATGGACTGCATTGGGAGAAATTCTAATTTTAAGTGCATAGGAAACATAGCTGACAGTTTTGTTTTTCACTGAATGTTAAGATTCTTTCTCACTCACTGGCAAGTGATTTCATACCTACAAAAAGTGCAAAATATTGTAACTTTATTTTTATAAAATGTGTTATATTTCATTATCTCTGAGTCTCCTACAAGTTGATTTGAGATTCATTGTATATGAAATTTATGTATGGTAGAAATCAACATTTTTATTCATTGTATTCAGGACATAATTTTATTTCTTTACAGTCATTTCCAAGACCTCAAAAACAGTGGCTGGTTTTGTGGTACTACTTGGATTTTTTACAAAAACAATCATAACAGAATCAGAAACACTGCATGTACAGCTTTACAAATATGCAATGTAAATCTGGGAAGGATGTGATTTCAAGGAGTTAAGAGAAATAAAGAATAGATTGATGGTGTTGAATAAACTTGTAGGTCAGTTTTGTGTTGGCCCCTTCCATTCCCCTCTCCCCTTCCTACATTTGTATGTAACAGCTTTCATTTCATTTTCTGTAAATATTACTATAATAATAAAAATCAAACAATGGTGGTATCAAGAGAGTTCACAAATTGCAAATTAAAGTATCTTGGGGGACGATACAGGCAAGTGGGATAGAGACAGGAACCCACAACAGAGATTCAATGACTAGAATATTCTGGAAGACTGAAACATTCACAATAAACAGTTCCAGTCAGGTAATGTAAAAGTGAGACATTACAAGACTTTCATCAGTCCAGAAACATTGGTCATGGATCAGGCAGGTGCATGAGAAAAAAAATCAAGAAATTGGATAGAAGAATCATCAGAAACATCCTAAGGCCTAATAAGACAGAGGTAGTTTACAGTGTGTGGAACAGACAAGAGACAGAACAGATATCGAACATAGTACATAATACGAAGAAAAATCAATTGAAATATGGGCATATTGAGAGATTGCCAGACACCAGACAAACTAGACACATCTCGGAGTACATAGAAAGCACTAAGAACATGAAAAGGATTACCCGAAGCTCGCTGATTTGACAAACAGATACACAAAGCAGACAAACCCACATGTATAATGAAATAATAGTAATCCTGTGTACACTAATGCTTACCGTGCTAGCATTTATGTTTCCATCAATAATGGAGACATGGGGAGGGTTTAGAAGACAGTTATCATATACTTGTTGCAAAAATAGTGTAAAATACTGTCAACTTTTGAAGATATTACTGGTTGAATGGATATAAACCACCTGTTAACTTTTTTTAATCACTCTTGCACAATAAATAATTTTTATTGTGACTGGTCAGACAATTCAGACTCATTAATATACTCACTAATCTTCAGATGTAGTTCAATGTTCTCCCGGTCTTCCTGTAAGAGTGATATTAGGATGCACTAAATTTGTTCAGTTTAATTTGGGTCTAGATTAAAAATCTGTCTTTTCCTAGCATCATTACACCCCAGT
This sequence comes from Schistocerca americana, assembly GCF_021461395.2. Lineage (NCBI taxonomy): Eukaryota > Metazoa > Arthropoda > Insecta > Orthoptera > Acrididae > Schistocerca > Schistocerca americana. The sequence continues at coordinate 210,220,236 of NC_060119.1, forward strand.
GTTGTTTTCCAGTATTTACTCTGCTTAAATGGACATTAGATGCACCATTGTTGGTTCTTGGGACAGTTGCCAACTGAGATAGAGAAGTACTTTAGCTGGGAATCAGGTGTTACTTTTACAGTTTCATTGAAATTTGAGTGTTCAAATTATATCTGGATGTTGGTTACCCTGCAAGTACTAACACTTCTTTTTTCTGTACATAGTAACAGCAATTTGTAAATTCAATGATAAATGCTCATTCACTTCATCTGTTTGTTAATCATCAATAATACTTTTAGTTAAAGACATCTTGCTATACACTAAGAGCTACATGTAACCTTTAATAGTTTTTACTTTTTTTTATTTTTGAAATTTGTTAGTTTGTCAGCTGTTAGTGTCTGGTTCGGGTCACAATTGCAAATGGGCCACTCGTAAATTTTTAGCACATACCACTTTTTAAAAAAAAAAAAAAAAAAAAAGGGGGGGGGCATGCTGCATATGTCTCACTAATCATTTCTTGGACCGATTTTCCTCAGAATACAATCGGAAGTTAGTATAACACGTACAAGCAAGCCATACTTGCACCAGTATTTAACATTATTCAGTGGGGGAAATAATTTGTCATTTTCGCCAGTACACAGACATGTGGAATCCATTATGACTCCTGTAATGTGGTATATTTACTGGAGCTCAAAAAACGTTGCTTGACAATATTTATTAACAGTTTCCAATATACATAGCTACTCACACAATATCACTTGCTTCACTCCTTCCTCCAAACATATGTTGTTTTGTTGGTCTTGCCAACTTCATAACATTTAAATGTTCTCATTTAATTTCTATCACTGTGATCTCTACACTTACTGCCCCGCCAGTAATGATTAATAATTAATACCTGCATGTACATCTACATACATACTCTGCAAGCCACCGTACAGTGCGTGGTGGAGAGTATCCTGTACCACTACTTAGTCATCTCCTTCCCTGCTCAGCTCTCAAATAGACAAAGGGAAAAATGACGATCTATATGCCTCTGTATGGGTCTTAACTTCTCGTAGCGTATCTCCTTGGTCCTTATGCAAAATGTATGTTGGCAGCAGTAGAATCGTTCTGTTTCAAATCACGGTTCTCTAAATTTCCTCAATGATGTTTCTCAAAAAGAATATCACCTTGCCTCCAGGGATTCCTGTTTGAGTTCACAAAGTATCCCTGTAATACTTGTGTGTTGTTCCAACTTACCAGTAACAAATCTTGCAGCCAGCCTTTGAATTACTTTTGTTTTCCTTTAATCCGATCTGGTGCAGATTCCAAACACCCGGGCAGTACTAGAGAATATGTTGCACTAGTCCTATACGCAGTCTCCTTTAAAAGTGAACTACACTTTCCCAAAATACTCCCAATAAACCAAAGTTGACCATTCACTTCCCTACCACAACCCTCACATGCTCATTCCATTTCATATCATGTTGCAATGCTATACACAGATATTTAATTGTCATGACTGCATCAAGCAGGACATTGCTAATGCTGTACCTCAACATTATGGGTTTGATTTTCCTACTCATCCACATTAACTTACATTTTTCTACATTTAGAGCTAGCTGCCATTCATCACACCAGCTAGAAATATAAGAATTCAAAACAGTCTTGGTTGTGAAGTTACTGTTGTTTCACTCTTTCAGAGCATCATCAGATTGTCCGTAAAAACAATAAACCAATCAATTAGAAACAAGTAGATGAAGGGGCATGGTCCTATATTGTATGACTACACAGGTAAAATGAACTAAAAGTAAAAGAAACTTATGCAAAAGTAACTGGATATGTAATCCATCCACTGTAAAAACCTATAAAATGTAAAGTGGACCTAGCTAAAAGACAAGAAAACCAATATATCATAAAGAAGGTACAAGAAGGTGGTGGAAAAATTTCAATCACCATCACGTTACCTTGAGTGCATCAGCTGCCTGTTCCATAGCAGTTCGAATTAGGGCCACACTTACAAAAGAAATGCTTTAAGAGCCCCACACAGCACAGTGTCAGCTTGGCGTGCACACAAATCTTACTGTTACAGATCGAGATGCAAGCACCACATATAGTGCAGCAAGAGGTCCCAGGTGGCGTGCATGACCAGCGTAAGGCATATTTACGAAATACAAAAACTACATAAAACTAATAAATTAAGATGCATATATGCAAACCATTGCATTCATGTGACAAAAAAAGTACATTAAGGTACTCCTATATGAAGAAAGAAAAATGATAAAATGAAAAATAGTGTTCAAATATGTCATTACAACTCTGTCATACAGAGTAAAATAGCCAAACTTTAAAGTGCATGCACAGCATATGCATACAGCATCAACAAACCCAAACATCAAGGTATCAGGATCAGGGGCAGTCGTAAGCGTTGCACACTAGAGACAAAGACCTATTTTTAGTCATTAAAATAAAAAGGTAATGTCACCTACAATGTGATACATTACTCCTGTAACTTCCCTCACAACAAAATGAACAAGTTAGGAATAATGCTGTTGACATAAAATAAAAGGTACGATTGCAGCAACATTCTAAACAATGATAGCATTCTTGATTTCTGCAAGTCAGCTGATCATTCAGCAACTTGTCTTTATCAACATAGAAATGTTTAACAATTTCCGTCTCTGAGTAGATTCACCTCTTTAGTGTTCTGAGCAAGATGTAGTATTTTTAAGTTTTCTAGTATGGAAGACTGGTGCCCACTTGAGTTAAGATTCTCAGCGAATGTGGAATTCTGGTTAACCTGGCCTTTCTTAGTTAGTATGTGCTCGCTGAACCCGGTCTTATACATTGTCAGCCTGTCCAATATGACATTTCATAATCACTACACTCTAATTCATATAAACATGACCCTTCATACTTATATTTATGGGGATGTTCATTGTGAATGCAATTATGCTGAAGGTTATGACAAGTAGCGAAAATAACACACAAATCCTGGTTTGTAAATAGCTGAGTGAAATCGTAAGAGCTTTCCTATGAACTGTACCTTCACAAATCTAGACCTCAAAAACAGTGAGATGGGGAGACCTCTGTGCTCAGCAGCTACGTATTTACTCGAATCTAAGCCGCACTTTTTTCCGGTTTTTGTAATCCAAATAACCGCCTGCGGCTTAGAATCGAGTGCAAAGTAAGCGGAAGTTCTGAAAAATGTTGGTAGGTGCCGCCACAACTATATGTAGCGCTGCACGGGCATGCTTTGCAGGCACAAAGATATACTGGCGCCAAAACCTCCGCGTCAGTAAATAAATTAAAAAAAAAAAAAAAACGTGGAAGACGACCTTTCTTCTCCGCCCCGAGTTTCGACCACTGCATTTTATACATTATCCAACGAAGTAAATACAAATTCCGTATTGTTCATCTTCGAATGTAGCAGCATTTCAATGTACTACGAAAATCCAACTGGCAAGACTGTTTGGGATGTTTGTCAATATGGCCAACTCTACGTTCTGAATTTTTTCCTACCTGTGAGAAGAGATGGTTGTTAATAGGAACTTTTATGAATTGTGAATCACATGCAGTATTCTCTTCGCCATAAGAATAATACGAATATAAACATTTTGCCATGTATTCTTTCGTGTTTGCTGCTATCTCATTTAAATCCTGTCTGCCTAATAAGCTACGAAACTAGGGTGAGACAGCAGCAAATGCGGAAGAATATACATATCATATCATGTCATGTTTATATTCGTATTATTCTTATGCCTAATAGTGATACAGTTAGAAATGAAGCACTAGATTTTTAAATCTAAGATGACCCTAATTTCTGTGCAGAATGTAATGTACTAAAGAGGCGCCTGCAAAGATTTTCAAACCGAGAAAAATTTTCGCTAAACTCTCGTTCAGAACGTCTTCTATCACAAGCAGTCTATTATTTGGTTCTTGTTGGTCATTATCAAAGAAAGCAGCAGTGTAAGTAACAACAAATAGTTTCTTGCCATTGTTTTGCTAATGAGACGATTCCTCTCTCTTTTTTTTTTATTGTAAGCGGCGGTAGCGCGCACAAAAGCAAGCCATGCCGCGAGTGGGGACAGGCCGTAAACACTCATTATCAGAATACGACAAACAATTCATGACACAGTACAGTGATGCATTTTCAGCTTATAGTGACGTAAACACCTATAACAAAGAGATCGGCATTTACCAGATCAAAGCAAAATAAACAATCAATTCAAACCAGACGAAGCACGTGAAAAAGGAAAGGTAACTGTATAAATACGGACGGAGCGCGTGGCGCATAGCAATGGCTACCTGGTAAAGCTTAATTGCTAAGCTTATGACTTGAACCTTCTGTAGCTGTATCGTCATTCATTCCACCTAAATTGTGTCTCATATTACAATGGACCAACTTTGTTTCGATTTGGTGGTGCGGCCTAAAACTTTTCTCTCCCCTTGAATTTCGAGTCTCAAATTGCAGGTGCAGCTTAGATTTGGGAAATTTTTTTTTCCTTGATTTCGAGTCTCATTTTTCAGGTGCGGCTTAGATTCGAGTAAATACGGTAGGTTATCAACAGGACTGTGTGCATTGTTTAGGGCACTGCATCTCAAATTCACTAATTACTTTTCTATGGAGGATTGTGTGAATGGTATCTCCAGGGTTTCCACAGGTTCTGGAGATCAGGGAATATCGGGATTTCAGACACATCAGGGAAATGAGTGAAATATCAGGGAAATTTGAAAAAACACTGGAAAAATGTCATTTTTGTCTCAGTAGATGAAATGGGTTGTTTGCTAAGGTGTCGTGCATCGTTGCTGGCTGGATGCAACTAAGTTCGTCTGTCGTTTCCCTACTCCCTCATTCTTACTGCTTCTGCCCTTCTTACCACTCCCCTCACTTTGCAGTCAGCACTGCCACCACTTCTTGCCACTAGCCTAGCAGCTGCCAATGTGTTTGTTTGGATCTGATTCTCATGTGTGCGTAAGTTGTCTCTCAGTGAATGTGTATATGCTCTCATTTTCTGACGAAATCTATGGTGGAAAATTTAATTGCGAGTGAGATTGTCTTCCTGTCTGCAGCTCAGCAGTCATCTTTATGGTGTTGGTGAGTTGCTACCTGTCCTCATTAGTGTTTGAACAAGTAATCTGTTGCATGGATTGATCACAATGGTATCAGTTTATCAACATGCTATCTGTTGCTCATGAATAGCTGGCCAGGTGAGTGGATTTCCATGAGAGGCCAAAACCAAAGGTCATTTCTGCGGATATCTGTAATGGATCGAGCCTGCCAATCTGAAGCTGTTCAGTTCCCACTAATGTGCAGGCCCTGCTCGTCGGATCTAGTCTCACCAATCTGCCTGTGGGCCAGGTCTGTTTGTGTGTGGTGTAATGCAGTGGATTTTCATGGTTTATCCATGGACCCAGGACTGCAGTGCTCCTCAGCAGGCCAGAGACCATGGGTGATTGAGTTCAGGAATTGCGACTATCTCACTGCAAGCACATTGTGCAGTGCGGTGTTTTGTAGACTTTTATTTGTTCTAGTGCATTTTGGCACTCAAAAGTAGTTATATGTTAGAAAGTATTGACGATAAGAAGAAGAAAATTGTGGCAGTCACTGGTGGTTTGTATGCTATGTACTTGTATATTTCTCAAAAGTAAAGTCACAGAATAGCTGAAAAATAAGACATAATGCAGAGGGTAATAACCATCAATAACAAACACAGTAGAACCAACATTTTATTGGTGGTCACCTATGATGTTGGTTTAAACAATTGTTCCCCACCTTATACACTTCTCTCAAGGCGCCTACTTTTTTCTGAGATTATTTGTCTGTGAAGGTATTTTAAATCCATCTTGTGACTCCAAGGAAATGCATATTTTTGTTGCCAAATGTGTTTCATTTTATTAAAATAAAATAACGTCAGTGGTCTTAATGAAACACACATACTATTTGTCTTGCTTTCTCCAGTTCATTACAAAAGATGTATGTTAATGCTTAAGATTTTTGCTCACATCAAGAAATGTCATCTGCTTCCAGGTTTTTTTTTTTTTTTTTTTTTTTTTTTTTTTTTTTTTTCCTCATTTGCACTATTTCTTCTTGTAGTGCAGCTGCAAAGGCAGATTGTCAGCTTACATCTTAGTTTACCCCTGATATCTCAAAATTTGTCGGGGAAAAGTGCGAAAACTTGTCTGGAAATCGGGGAATTTCACTTGTGGAAACTTACAGCAACTCTGATCTTGTTAATATGGTGTAGCATAGATTTGAAAAAACTTAACTTGTGCTGATGATGGTGGCAGGAGGAAACGTGGATTATTGAATTACCAGTTGTGGGTTTACTGTAGATGTGAAACTGATCAGTACCACCAACAAGCTGAAGTTGCTAGACTAAATATTTAAGCATCTTATTATGGTCTTTCGCTTCACGAGTGAATACCATCTTTTTGTGTAAGGGATTAAAATGTGTCAGCTAGCAATGTGCACTAATAGAGCTGTTGAAGAGAGTAATATCACCTACATATCTGCAATAAAATAGCACCCATTGAGACATAAGGTTTTTATCAGCATAGTGTATTCAGTTTCTGAATGTAGCCATAAATTAACAAACGAGTTAGATTCACTAATTAAAACAGAAATTAATTTCAACCAAAAATTGGGATACCTAATTCATTTGCATTAATAAAAACTGAAAAACTTACCCATTCCACCTAGTGCAAAACCAGTCTCATTTAGTGTTAACAGAAATGACACAATGGTAAACCCAGGATGGAATGTAACAATAATATGAAAAGGATAGTTGCTACTCACCATATACTGGAGATGCTGAGTCACAGATAGACACAACAAAAAGATTGTCAGAAAGTGAGCTTTCGGCCAACGTGGCCTTTGTAGGAAGCACACACATGCACACAGTCTCTGGCCGCTGAGGCCACACTGCGAGCAGTTGTGCAGAGAGAGGTTAGTGCAGTCAGGTCAGAGGGAGGGCAGGGAGGGGGGGGGGGGTGGAAAAGGAGAGAAGTAAAAAAATTGTTGGATTGTTGGTGCATCGGTGGAATAGAGGGCTGTGTAGTGCTGGAAAGGGAAAATGGAAGGGGCTAGATGGGGGACAATGAATAATGAAGGTTGAGGCCAGGAGAGTTACGGAAATGTAGGATATATTGCAGGGAGATTTTCCACCTTCACAGTTCAGAACAGCTGGTGTTGGGAAGGATCCAGACGGCACTGGCTGTTAAGCAGTCACTGACAAGAACATCTTGTTGGGTGGTGTGCTCAGTAACGGGGTGGTCCAGCTGCTTCTTGGCCACAGTTCATTGGTGGCCATTCAGCAGACAGACAGCTTTTTGGTTGTCCTGCCCATGTAGAATGCAGAACAGTGGTTGCAGCTCAGCTTGTAGATCAAATGACTGGTTTCACAGGTAGCCCTGCCTTTGATGGGCTAGGTGATGCTTGTGACTGGACTAGAGTAGGTGGTAGTGGGAGGATGTATAGGACAGATCTTGCATCTAGTTCTGTTATAGGAATATAAGCCATGAGGCCAAAGGTTGGGAGCAGAAGTTTTGTAGGGATGGATGAGGATACTGTGTAGGTTCAGAGGGTGATGGAATACCACTGTGGGAGGGGTTGGAAGGGTAGTGGGTAGGACATTGTTTATTTCAGGGCACAGCGAGTAGTAGTAGAAACCCTGACTGAGAGAGTCCTAGGTTGTACTGAGTCACGGGGGGAATGCTCCTCTGTGCCTGGATGGTTGGACTTTGGGAATTGGTGGGTGACTGAGAGATAAGGCATAGATGATCCTATTTTGTACAATGTTGGGAGGGTAAATACTATCTGTGAAGACCTCAGTGAGATACTTGGTATATTTCAGGAGGGACCACTCATCACCGCAGATGTGACAGCCATGGGTGGCTAGGCTGTATGGAAGGGTGTTCTCGGTGTGGTGTGGGTGGCGGCTGTTGAAGTGGAGGTATTGCTGGTGTTTTTTGTGTTTGATATGGGCAGAGGTATTCATGTAGCCATCTTTGAGGTGGAGATCAACTTCGAGAAAGCTAGCTTGTTGAGTTGAGTATGGCCGAGGTTCTGGAGGAGTGTGGATAAGGTGGCCTTTTCGATCCAGATCAGGAAGATGTCATCAGTGAATGTGAACTGGGTGAGGGGTTTGGGATTATGGGTGTTTAGGAAGGGTGCCTCTAGATGACCCATGAATAGGTTGGCATAGGATTGTGCCACGAGGGTGCCCATAGTCGTATGCTGGATTTGATTGTAGGTAATGCCTTCAAAGAAGAAGTAATTGTGGATGAGGATATAGTAGGTCATGGTGACTAGGAAGGAGGTTGTAGTTTTGGAAGCTATCAGGCATTGGGGAAGGTAGCGTTCAATAGTAGTAAGGCTGTGGGCATTATGGATGTTAGTGTAAAGGACATCAATAGTGATGAGCAGAGCACTATATGGTAAAGGAACAGGAACTGTGGAGGAAATGGTTGGTATCTTTTATATAAGATGGTAAGTTGTGGGTGAAGGTGTTCATCCACAACAGCAGAGATTGTCTCTGGGGGCATAGTGCCCAGCCACAATGTCATGTGTGGTTGGGTTTATGGACTTTAGGAAGTATGTGGAAGGTAGGGGTGCAGGAAGTGGTGGGAGTGAGGAGAGAGATGAACTCCAGGGAGAGGTCCTGGGATCTGCCTAAGGATTTGAGGAGAGACTGGAGATCCCACTGGGTTCCTCGAATGGGGTCACTTTGGCAGAGTTTCTAGGTGGATGATTCTGGCAGTCGGCAGATTCCATTTGCCAGGTAATCCTTATGGTTCAAAACCACAGTGGTAGAGACTGTCAGCACATAGGTTAATAAGGTTTGTTTCAGTTTTTAGGTCATGGATTACAGTTCTTTCTGCAGATGTAAGGTTAGTTTGCATGTTGATGGATTTTTGGAATGATGGTGAGGTAAGGTTGGAGTTTAAGAAATTCTGGGAAGTTCCCAGGGTGTGATCCGGCAGCAGTGAGGTAAATGTAGTAGACATGCAAGACGGGGCTTGTCAGCCATGAGGGGGAGATTGTTATAGAGGTGCATTGTGTATGTTGCTCTAGTTCCTGGAGGGAAAGAGTTTCAATGTGTGATACAGGATCCAGGAATCTGAGATCTCTCCCTACCCAAACCCTGCTCCCAACCCCTTGCCTCATGCTCATATCCCTGTAAGGGACCTAAATGCAAGAGCTATCCCATACATCCTGCCACCACCACCTTTGCCAGTCCGGTCACAACTATCACTTATCCCATCAAAGGCAGGACTACCTATGAAACCCATTATGTGATCTACAAGCTGAGCTGCAACCACTGTGCTGCATTCTATATGGGCACGACAGCCAACAAGCTGTCTGCTGAATGGCCACTGACGAACTGTGGCCAAGAAACAGCTGGACCACCCCATTGCTGAGCATGACTTTCTTCATTTCTATGACAGCTTCACAGCCTGTGGCATCTGGATCCTTCCCACCAACACCAACTTTTCTGAATTGTGCTGGTGGAAACTGCCTGCAATATGTCCTACACTCCCATAACTCTTCTGGCCTCAATCTTCCTTAATTTTTGTCCTTATCCATCTAGCCCCTTCCCCGTTCCCATTCCAGCACTAAAGAGCCCTCTGTTCCACCAATACCCCCACAGTCCTTTTACTTCTCTCCTTTTCCACTACCCCCCCCCCCCCCCAATCCGTTTGACCTCCTGACTGCACCTATCTGTCCTACCCTCCCATCATCTTGTTCCTATATGCTCCCACAAGCAGCACTTGACTGTCCACCTCCCTGCCCGAGCTCCTCCTTACCCCCACCTCCTGTTTGCCTCTTGTAATGGGATATCCTCCTGTAGCATTACTTTTCCTCAACAGTAGTTGTCGATACCAGTTTTATTTTTCGAGTTTTAGACAGGTCAAGATTATCTCAGTTGCTTTTCTGAAAAATTTTATGCACAATATGTTATATTTCAAGCTAAAATTTATGAAAAGGAATTACTTTATAAAATATTTTAGTTTCAATGTTATAATCAATAAATACTAGTTCTGAATTTACAGTTAAAATTGATTCTTTTAGAAACATCTGAAATTATGAACTATTGGCAAACTTAAAATTTCTATTATTAATAATACACTCCTGTACTGTTTACTATGTTTATTTCTGGATTCATTTATGAAATAATAATTGAAAGTAATAATGTAAGGGAAACTAGTAGAAATTTGTTTGTTAAGAAAAATTTAAAACGCTTTGGAATATTAATATTTCTATAGAGTGTGGGAACCGTGAGCCTCCCTCCGATGTGATCAGACATATTTTTGTGTGAACATTGTAATTTCGGCTTTGTTAATGTGAAATATCAAAATACTGTATGATATTCTAAAATGTGAGAAAATATACTTAATTAAAAAAATGCGGTAACAACAACAATCTTCAGGTTTTTTAGTTTAAACCAACTGTGAGGACCTGCTATGACATTTTCAGCTTCAAGAATCAGACCCCTAGACAAGAACAACTGGAGCCATCTTAGCACGATGAGTTAAGTAAACTAGAAAGTTAATTGTAATCTTCGCTCCTCTCAAATTTTCATAAAAAAGACTTTGCTTATTAATTACTTGGACTGGACATTGTTTAATGTGGACAATAGGTGGCCTCAGCAGCCAGAGACTATGGTCTAGCGTGCACCTGTGTGTGTGTGTGTGTGTGTGTGTGTGTGTGTGTGTGTGTGTGTGTGTGTGCGTGCAAGCGCACTTTCCCAACAAAGGCCTTTTTGCGCAAAAGCCCACTTTCTGACAGTCTTACTGATGTTAGCAGCCTCTTTTCCAGTAGTCCTGTTGCAGAGGCAATGAAAATTTTAACAGAATTGTTATATAAAACCAGAACAAATCCAGTGGAGACAGAAGATATCAGATTGTCAACCGAGACATGTTTAAAGTAAAAGTTATTTCCAATTTCAGCAGGCTCTGTACAGTCAGACTATTTAGCAGTGGGGTCCCCACTGAAACAATTATTACCATATTTCTGGTGTTTATGGATAATTTTGAACAAACATTTTTAGATAAAGAGGCTCTAAGTTGTAAAATGTGATACTGGACTAGCTGTGTGAATGATGATGTATAGTGCTTGTGGACTGGTAGCACGTACCACCAGACTATTTTTTTCAACACATGGATTTACATCACAGTAAAAAAAAAAAAATTGGGAGGAGACTGTCAACTATTTAGACCTCACTACTGACATCGGTAAGCAACAGCATTTATGTAAAATATACAGGAAAGTAAGTTCAACATGAACAATGGTACTTTCCAATTCCCAGCAACCTATAACACTCAAGCATGCAGCCTTCCACTCCATGGTGCACCACTTACTATCAATACCACAAACCAAACCAGATTTTGGAAATGAATTGGAAATACACTCCTGGAAATTGAAATAAGAACACCGTGAATTCATTGTCCCAGGAAGGGGAAACTTTATTGACACATTCCTGGGGTCAGATACATCACATGATCACACTGACAGAACCACACGCACATAGACACAGGCAACAGAGCATGCACAATGTCGGCACTAGTACAGTGTATATCCACCTTTCGCAGCAATGTAGGCTGCTATTCTCCCATGGCGACGATCGTAGAGATGCTGGATGTAGTCCTGTGGAACGGCTTGCCATGCCATTTCCACCTGGCGCCTCAGTTGGACCAGCGTTCGTGCTGGACGTGCAGACCGCGTGAGACGACGCTTCATCCAGTCCCAAACATGCTCAATGGGGGACAGATCCGGAGATCTTGCTGGCCAGGGTAGTTGACTTACACCTTCTAGAGCACGTTGGGTGGCACGGGATACATGCGGACGTGCATTGTCCTGTTGGAACAGCAAGTTCCCTTGCCGGTCTAGGAATGGTAGAACGATGGGTTCGATGACGGTTTGGATGTACCGTGCACTATTCAGTGTCCCCTCGACGATCACCAGTGGTGTACGGCCAGTGTAGGAGATCGCTCCCCACACCATGATGCCGGGTGTTGGCCCTGTGTGCCTCGGTCGTATGCAGTCCTGATTGTGGCGCTCACCTGCACGGCGCCAAACACGCATACGACCATCATTGGCACCAAGGCAGAAGCGACTCTCATCGCTGAAGACGACACGTCTCCATTCGTCCCTCCATTCACGCCTGTCGCGACACCACTGGAGGCGGGCTGCACGATGTTGGGGCGTGAGCGGAAGACGGCCTAACGGTGTGCGGGACCGTAGCCCAGCTTCATGGAGACGGTTGCGAATGGTCCTCGCCGATACCCCAGGAGCAACAGTGTCCCTAATTTGCTGGGAAGTGGCGGTGCGGTCCCGTAAGGCACTGCGTAGGATCCTACGGTCTTGGCGTGCATCCGTGCGTCGCTGCGGTCCGGTCCCAGGTCGACGGGCACGTGCACCTTCCGCCGACCACTGGCGACAACATCGATGTACTATGGAGACCTCACGCCCCACGTGTTGAGCAATTCGGCAGTACGTCCACCCGGCCTCCCGCATGCCCACTATACGCCCTCGCTCAAAGTCCGTCAACTGCACATACGGTTCACGTCCACGCTGTCGCGGCATGCTACCAGTGTTAAAGACTGCGATGGAGCTCCGTATGCCACGGCAAACTGGCTGACACTGACGGCGGCGGTGCACAAATGCTGCGCAGCTAGCGCCATTCGACGGCCAACACCGCGGTTCCTGGTGTGTCCGCTGTGCTGTGCGTGTGATCATTGCTTGTACAGCCCTCTCGCAGTGTCCGGAGCAAGTATGGTGGGTCTGACACAACGGTGTCAATGTGTTCTTTTTTCCATTTCCAGGAGTGTAGTTAAAGAAGCAGTATGCGGCAACAGTTATTGTCCTACCATAATTGACAATATATTGAGGAGGAGAAAGAAGATATTGTGTAGATAAAGAATCTATTCACCAAGCAGTGCAAGAGAAAACACATACAGAAAAAGTTTTTATGTTTGCATGCTTTCGGAGCCAGGGGCTCCTTCGGGCAGAAGGGTTGAAGAACTGTCACAGCAGAATTGAATGGCTGATAAAAACATCCAATAATTAACTTGGTTTCACCTAGACCAGGTACCTTCACTGCCACACTCCATTTCCAAATGTTTCCTTACAAAGGAAAGCCCAGGATAACTGTCCAAATTTAATCCTCTTGCCACTGAAAAGATGAATTAAATAAGTATTAGTGTCAATGGTGTTGAGAAACAGTTGAAATCATTAAAATTGAACAAAATTCCAGGCCTCAATGGAATCCCTGTCAGATTCTATACTGAATTTGTGGGTGAGTTAGCCCCTCTTCTAATTATAATCGAACAAAAAAACCATGTCCAGTTCTTGGGAAAAGGCATAGGCCACTCTCATCTACTAGAAGGGTAGTAGATGTGATCCACAATACTACTGTTGAATATCCTTGACATCAATTTGCCTGTCCCATACATCCTCCTACCACCACCTACCCCAGGCCGGTCACGAACATCACCTATCCCATCAAAGGCGGGGCTACCTGTAAAACCAATCATGTGATCTACAAGCTAAGCGCCAATCTCTCTGCTGCATGAACGGCCAATCTGTGGCCAAGAAACAAGTGGACACCCTGTTGCTGAACACGCTGCCAAACATGATATCCCTCATCTTAATGACTGCTTCACAGCCTGTGCCATATGGATCCTTCCCACCAACACCAGCTTCTCTGAAGTGCGCAGATGGGAACTTTCCCTGCAATACATCGTATGTTCCCATAACCCTCCTGGCCTCAACCTTCATTAGTCACTGTCCTCACCCATCCAGCCCCCTCCATGTTCCCATTCCAGCACTACACAGCTGTCATTTCACCGTCACACCCAGTCTTTTAATTTCTTTTATTTTTCTCCTTTCCGCTACTTACCCCCTCCCCCCTCTGCACCTCCTCTCCTGCCCTCCGTCTAAACTGCAACACTTGACTGTCCATCATTCCCACCATACTCTCCCTCCCCCTCCCCGCCCCAGCCTCCTCCTTACCCCCACCCAGTCACCACTCCCATCATGCACTGGTGCTGCTGTTCGCAGTGTGGTCTCAGCTCTCTGAGACTGCAGGTGTGTGTGTGTGTGTGTGTGTGTGTGTGTGTGTGTGTGTGTGTGTGTGTGTGTGTGTGTCTACTGCTGACAAAGGCCTTAATGGCCAAAAGCTTTAATTGTGTGAATCTTTTTAGTGTGCCTATCGTGACTCAGCATCTCTGCTATATGGTGAGTAGCAACTTTCCTTCTCTGGTATCATTACATTCCATCGTGGATTTTCTATTGTTTGATTACTACCAAATTGAATTTGACCAGAAGAAGATTGGCTTCAAAACACCAGACAGCCTCTTTGAGTTCAAATTTATGCTGTTTGGACTACGTAATGCTCCAGCTATCTTAGAGTTTATGATGGACAACCGACTTTGATACATTAAATGGCTGAACTGTCTGTGCTAGTTACTGCTGTGACAGACTACTATTCTCTTTGCTCGCTGACTAGCCCAAAGGATCCGGTGCTTCAATGGGCGACATGAGCACATGACTGCGTCGTCACAGTGTGTGACTTTGACCTGCTTTATTTCTTCGTTGATTGTCCTCGGTGTTGACATACTATGTTGCTACACTGGCTGAAAAGTAGTGGGGGTGGAAGTTTGACACTGACTACATAAATGATGTAGCCAACAGTTGCAAAGATGCATTTCACAGTTCTTTACTGTCACTGGTTCTCCCCCCCCCCCCCCCCCCCCCCTCTTCCCCCCAATAATAGCAGTCATATGGCCAGTGCGCTATTGTTTAACTTTTGATAAGCCTCATTAATAGTTTGCAGGCAAACATCAACATACTGCTACAACAGTTTAGGTTGAACATCTACGAGCGGTAAAAAGTTAACCACACACTTCACAGTCATTCAAATAAATTGAACACACACTGTCATTGTTTTAACACATGGTCTATTGGTGTAACACTTATTTCACAGTTAAGTTGATGAATTGTTGTTGTTCTAACCAACACAGATTTCTAGGTTTTTTGTCTGAAACTCGGCCATGGACTGGCTGTCTCGGGACCAAAAATTGGGCCCTTATTTATAATCACAATAATAGTTACTGAAACTAAACATGGTTCGAAATTACAATTAAAACTTAACTCGTTAAAGTAACTGAATATACCAAAAAAAATGCATTTTTTATCAATTTATTTTACTACAAGATATAGGCTGAATTACTTGTTTAAATGAAGAAATTAACAGATATAGTTACTCAAACAATACTTTTGACAAAACTGGTAATTACATAGGAATGGCTTCATTAACACGTTTTCGTATAGAGCCAAATAGATCCTTTAAGAATACTATTAGTTGTTCCTCCAAATGTTTATAATTATTATAGAATATGTATTTGCTTATAAGTCAATAATAGAATTTAAGTTACGAAATTACTGATTTCACCCTATAACAAAAGATACTAACTAGGCACAGTTAAAATAAATTAGAAACTCAATTACATACATAAAACTAAGCACAAAATTAGACCTGGTGTTATATTCTTTAAATATGAAAATGCAGATTATACTCATGTATGTTAATGGTAATTATTTAAAAGCGAAAAAATGAATTTTAAGAAGGCAGATGGCAAAACAAGAGGGGAAGTAAAAATATCCCAGCTTGCTTCGTCATAAGTGGTTTACAAAACCAGACACAAACACCAGGACACCCACTGCCTTTCAAGGAATCCTTTAGCAGAATGCAACCTCCCTTCCTTAGATTTTTACCAGAATGAGTTGTTGTATAATCACACATGGAAAACAATATGTGGATGAAATCTCAGTCATTGCTGACAACAGGATAACTGCCTACCACTCACAGATGAATAGCCTCTCAAAATGCTTTAATAAGCTGCTGGCAGATATGCTTTTCATGTATGTTGATGTCGAACTGAGAGACTGGGATACAGTACTACCTGTTGTGACATTCATGTGTAACAGTTGAGCAAGACACTCCCAAGCTTCACACCATTCTTTCTACACCCAAGGTTGCAAATCTGAAACAACAATGGACACATATTTCTTGTTTCAGTAGGATGATATATAGATTGACTTTGTGAAACACGTCATCACCAGGCCTCAAGAAGCGAGGCAGATGGCTTGCATACAGTCCCTGGACATCCAAGAGGAATGAGGGTGCTATAATGCCAACGACCATCAGTGAGATACAGCCGGGAGGCTTGGTGTGTATTTTTATGCCTATGTGGAAAGTGAGTCTATTGGAAACAGTTACCAAACTGCTACTTTATGCTGTATTATATCCTTTGTCACTTGTCGGACATCACATTCAAAGTTAAGTTAAAGATTAAAACATTTCATCAAGAACACAATATCAGGGAGAATTTTCTATGTCCTCCGTATGAAGCCCCACTGCAGTCCTGAGTTGCATATTGATGATGGGGACTGCTCATTAGAGGAAACTGAAGGACCCAAGGGGTGGATCATCCAGTGCTGCCATACAGAGAACCACAGACCAGATCTAGATCTAGGATGCTGGTTATCATTGCTGGCTGACTTGCTCTGTGCGTTACCACTTCAAATCTGCTATTTAGGATTTATCTTTTATGGAAGATTCTCAATAATTCTTATATTTGTAATGTTTGCATATTTCGGAGTATTCTACATATGTATAAATAGTGGAATTCTCAGTCCAGGTGGTCAGTTCTGCACTGTCATTAATAAATTTTCTTTCAGTGCCAAGTGTTGTACTTCGTTGATAACCCTTTTTCACGTTTGGACTTGACTGTGTTTACAGTGTGACAACATATGCCACAAATTATGGGCTATATGCTTGAATTCTGGTGTAGCACTTGAATATTTTAAATTCAGCTCATGGTGTGCAGCAAGATGTCTTTTGACTAATACTTACAAGCAGCAGAACACCCATGTGTGTGTGTGTGTGTGTGTGTGTGTGTGTGTGTGTGTGTGTGTGTGTGTGTGAGAGAGAGAGAGAGAGAGAGAGAGAGAGAGAGAATTCAATTGATGATATAGGCATTGGATCTTTACAATGTACTTTCAGCACAAACTCACACTCATATTTGAATGAAACACGGTGTCATCATTTTGAAGTAACCAGTGAAGAACATTTAGAGATTTAAGATTTTGAACACATGAACATTAACATTTTATTGGTTTCCTCTCTCTCTCTGTAAGTAGATCACTGGTAGGTGTATAAAAAGGTGTGTCTATCTGAATCTGACATTGTATCAAAATTTCAAAGCAATCGGTGAAGCACTTTCAGAGATTTACTTGTACAAATGAACATTTACATTTTTATTTATACAGACTAATATTTTCAACCATTGCTCTTTAGTTGCAAGTTCAGTGCTATTTATTGTGTATATCAGAACAACTATTGAACTGAAATTTACATTGCTTCTTGACCATACAAGTCAATTAGTTAAGACAGCTTTGATGGTCTACAAACAAAATAATTATTTGTGTAATATATTTCATTGTGAAAAATTTATTTCAGATATGTAATGTTTCAGAGCAGCAGTTTTAGGTTAATTTGTTATTGACATTGACTTATGCAAATAACACATAGAACAGTGATGTAAGAAGAAATGGGTTAAGAAACAATAACATTTAATTGCAAAAGATGAATAATAATCATTCTTATCTTTATTTACACTGCTATATAAAGAAAAGTTATTTAATGTTGTTAACAAAAATTTGAAAAGAAAAAAAGCATGACTGCTTTGCCTGAATATCTTTAAACAATCCTCTAACAAACATTCAGATGGACATTCTGAAAACCGTAAGAAAAACTGTTTTTCCTGTATATGTTACTCCTTATTATATAGAATTGTAAACAGAACAATTTTCTGTTTTGTTCTCTTGCTTGTCGTCGGTTTTACAGAAAAAGTAAGTTGTATTTATGGCTTATCAGCTAATGATTTGAATACTCCTACAGAATCTGAATTGTTTGAACCTTTGTACTCCTACCCAGTCACAGATTAAAACTATGTGATACACTGTCATTGAAGCTACTATGCCCACAGATCCAGCAGCTGGTGAGGTTTCTCTCATATCTCATGCATCAATGATTCCAACCAATTTACCCACTCATTTCAAGCAACTTCAATTCCCAATCAAGGTTTCATAAATAAACAAGGCTGGGGGCAGGGGGGGGGGGGGGGGGCATAGAGTGTGGGAAGGAGGAGATGGAAAGAGGGGGAGGAGCATTGCTGGGTGTATACAATATAAACAGCATGTAACTGTTTTTCTCAAGGTGGAGTCCTTGAGGTATTTTGATTTTGAAAACATACAGACATAGGTACAGCACCTGAAAAACTTTACTATGATCATGTTTTCACCTTTCATGCATTTTTGAAAGTTGACAATTTTGTATTTCACAGTTCAGTTGAAAGCTGCTGTTAGGAATTGTTCTGGAAGTTGTGGTTTACTGGAATTTTAACATATCACCGTTGGGTGCCAATCCCCCCCCCCCCCCCCCCCCCTTACGTAGTTTAATAAGGGCTCAATGACTAAAATCTGTTCTTTTCATACTTAAACCATCTATTTAGTGCAAATATCTAGTCAGTTTTTGGACAGAGTCTCACCATTTGCAAAGTTATGTTGTTTGGTATTTGATGAGTCTGTAATACCTAAATCCCAATTCTGAAATTTCTGTTCCATATTTATCCTGTGCATGTGTTGCAAAACATTCACCATTTCATGCAGCATCTAAGATTAAGCTGCTCTTGTTACAGAATTCTGAAAATTTATCACACAGTTGTTTTCAGTCATTTATGTGAACATTTGTCATGTACTACCTATCTGTTTTAACTTGTATCTGAGTATTTGCCTGCAGTTATGCTGTTTTATTATTGTATCTGGAATATGCATTTTTCCTAATTGGAAGACAGATCTGCAACATATTCTGCTTAGGCTGTAATGTGTGGGTTCTCCCAACGTTTGTTTACAGGAATATGAAATTTTATTAAGAAAGTGAACATAACGTATTTTAGAGAACTGTCTTACACAGTCTTGTCTCTGCCAGTAGATATGGGGCACATTGTCCCGTAGCATATTCATCATGAATGATATCACTTTAGATCTGTAATTCATGTTGAACTCTGCAGCAGTTTTAGCAACAATTGCATGCCTGTTGACAGAGATGCACTGACTGGTCTTCCACTCCACTTTTCATCATTGACACAATCTTGAACTTTTATGTATTGCCATCCATTAATACACTCTCCCTTTACAAAAACTGAACCTTCATTCTGCAGTAGATTTCAGGCAGTTGGTTGGAGGTGTTGGTCAGTGAGAGCTGAAATTCTTTCAGTGAGAGCACAACAGCAGCTACAATGGGGCACCCTGGACTGTTGGGTTTCTGGATATGGTGGGGCATATAGAAGGTGGGTGTGCAGGGTGTCATAGGGGTGAGGAGGGAAATGGATTCAGGGGAGAGGTTCTGGAAGAGCTTAAGGTATTATGCAGGAGTTGGAAGTTATGTTGGATGTCTGGTATGGAATCACTCTTGCAGAATTTATAGGTGGAGGTTTCAGAGAATAGGAAGAGACTTTCCACCAAGTAGTCACTGTGATTTGTAATGACCATGGTGGAACCTCTGTCTCCAGGTAGGATGATCTGGTGAGGATCTGTATGGTTGTCCTTTCTGCTGGTGAAAGGCTCATGTTCTTGGTGAGACCAAGTTGGAGGTACACTGGTGAGCAAGAGCGTACTGCAACTATGGTTTTGTTCAATGTTTCTTTGAAAAGATCTACATCTAAACCAACTTGGCAGTGGAAACACATTCACCCAGCACTGTGAAACACTTTTTGATTAATTGTACCACTTCACATCAAACTGAATCAAAACCAGACATTTTAGCAACAGTAAAGATTATGTGTTAGTCTGAAAGTCATTGTCATCCAGTTGATAGCCACAGCCAAATAAAGACCTCCTACAGATGTTCCCACTTGGCTCCTACGTGTTTTCTATTGCTATCTGTCCACCTTCCATTTGGTTATTGTCTCAGTTATTTCTTATAATCAAGCAAAGAACTTTTATCCACCTATCACCCATTCACTTAGGTAGGACATGTAGCTATCACCATTTCAGTAACTATACAATGAAAATTTTATCTCCCACACCAAATTGTTTGTTTTCCTGTTGTCTCCAGTCATTCCCAATATACCACTTTCCATTTCTCACAGAGCAACACTCATTTTTTAATGGTTTTGCTGTTAGAAGTCCATGTATCACTGCTACGTATAAAAACTGGTGATACACACTGATATAAATTTTTCTGGTTCATGTTTTAGAACCACTAGTTACAGTTAACCAAATGCACTCCAGGCCATACTCACTCTTCTGCTGCTCATATGGTTATTGTCTTCAACTGATGAAAAACAAAAACTCATCAACTAGTTGTATGACTTTATCATTAATTAGTACAATTTTCTTTTCAATGTATTAATTTACATTAAATTATTAGCCTTATTATAATTGATTTTCAGATTTACTTTCAAACTTGCTGTATTAATTTCTTCCTTTTGTTGTTTGTATGCACAAGAGACAAATAGTACAGTGACATCAGTGCTAGAGGCAAATAGTATAATGACGTCAGAAAAATATGGCATATCACACAAGTTTTGTTCATAAAAGTTTAGTTGGCACATATTCCTTTTTTCAGTTTAGGGGTCTGAAAACTTTTTTGAGGCCTGGTGAAAATAAGTTTGATGTAACAGAATCTCATCGCCATATTCCTCATTCAGCTGAAAATTATCCACTACTACAGTGAAGCCTAGTGAAGTTACATCACTGGCAAATATACGAGGAGTGATCAAAAAGTAACAATTTTTTTAATTTTGCAGACCTTATACATACAATTTTCAAATTTTTTTATCTTGTTTGTGAACATATTCCTGAAGTATGTTTGCATTTTCAGCTGTTTTGAATATTTAGTTTACTTTTCACACTCAAAAAGGCTATATGTGTTTTCGAGTGCTCAGCGAACTTGTACTTCCTGAAAAGAAAGATTGAGTTGAAACTGAGTCAAAAAATTTCTCAAAAGCTATGTTCCTTGGTCCATTGAGTAATACCAACTTGTGAAGAAAACTTTGCTAAAATGGAATAAAGTGCAGCCCTGCATTCGAAATGTTGACAATGGATTTTGGTAAATCCACCATGAATAACACTAGAGTTTACAAGTGGTATAAACATTTCAAAGAGGGTTGAGATGATGTTGAAGATAACTACTGCCCTGGACACCATAGCAAATCAGTTGCTGAGGGGAATGTGGAAGAAGTAAAGAAAATAGTTCTGGAAAAGTCACTGAATCACTATCAGACAGATTGCTGATGATGTCAGCATATTCTTTAAGAAAAACAACAGTTACCATTACTTTTTGATCACACCTCGTATTCTTTAGTAAACTAAATTTCTTAATGGTTGTTGGTACAGATTGAGTTGAAACTGAGTCAAAAACTTTCTCAAAAGCTATAAATGGCAATACATGTTCCTTGGTCCATTGAGTAATACCAACTTGTGAAGAAAACTTGTTGCTTTGCTTGATTAAAATACCATATCTTTTTAATGCAGATCATTATAAAATTATCTTGTATGGGATGGAGATAAGAGCAATTACAGAAAAGTTTTGGTTTTGGAGAACTGACTTCTTCAAAGACGTTCTGTAAATGATTTTGCAAGTTCTTTTTGTTTAACTTTACCTCCAGGTGCATTTCCTTTCTTCATGCGTCGAATGGCTTTATGCACTTACTTTGGATTTCCTTCCACAATATCATTTTCATTATTAATATCTGTTTTAAATCCACTCTGAACTACAGAAACATTTGTTAGTTACAATGCCATAGGTCATCTTAACTAATGATTTCTATGGTAATGGAAAGTCCTTGGTGGCAAAAATATTTTAGTGATTGAACTTACCTTTTTTTTGAAAATTCTGGTCCAGACATAAGTAGCAGTGCCGTTCCTTGCCTCACTTTTTGAATATCAGAATGTTCTTTCTTATTTCATCAGCAGAATAAGTAACCCCCCTGCCCCCTTCTTTTTTTTTTCCTGTGAAATGCAGTGTTCACAGTAGTACTGTTCTAGAGTTTGAGTAGTTATATTTAGATGTCTTAAATGGGAAATAACACAGCCAAAGAGTTGCAAATAATTGTTTAGTACATTATCCTAGGTTTCAACACCTCTAAGGATGTCTTCATCAGAATAAAAAGGCTGTAACATTTTTAATTGAGCATGTCTGCTCTAAACTTCGACTATTGCCTTCTCACACTGTAACTTTATGGCTTTTAAAATTTCATTTTGATGAAGACATCCTTAGAGGTGTCGAAATCTAGGTCAATGTACTAAACAGCTATTGGCAACTGGTTGGCTGTGTTATTTATCTGTTGAAACTTCTATATGGTAGCTGAAAGACAGCCATGTTCAAAACTGTAATATTTAGATGCATGTGTACCTTCTAGGCTCAATTGTGATCGTGTTCCCATTGAACAGTCATGAAGTTCGCAAATGTAATATGGGCCTATTTGCAGACATAAATGTATTGGTAATGAAACTACATATTTTAATGAAAGGTAAGGTTGTAAATAACAGAAGCTGCAATTTGTTGTTGAAAAATAATTATTCTTCATTATTCCAATGCTTCACAGTGGAGTGAATTATCAAAGTATTACAAAACATGATTCGTATTTCAGTTCATATATGGCATATGAAATAAATAAAAAATGATACACATAAAATATTTTGGAATGAGTGTATTTATACATTATTTTCTTCATATGTCTTTTTAATACCTTAAATCCATGACATGCAATCTCCTTTTGATGAACCTAAAAAAATAACAATACACTTTAGGAGTAAACAGTTACTTGATGGCTGAAACACTCTGCAACCAGGTATCCACATAATTTGTCAGTGCAGAAATACTTGCATTAGAAAAATATAGCCTGCTTAGGTAAACAAGGCAATTGGCAGAAAAGGTGTTGTCACTGTAATGTACTGAAACTGTGCCTTTACAGAAACAACTTCAAAAATTCTCACTGTACCTAAAAAAAAAAAAAAAAAAAAAAAAAAAAAAAAAAAAAAAAAAAAAAAAAAAAAAAAAGAACCCTGAGTGGTGTTAGAAAGGAACATTTAAAAACCACAAAATGTGATAAGCCAACTAATGCATAACAAATTGGTGTAGAATGTTAGAGAAACACTACTATATATTTAAAGGACGCCATTTTTCACTTATTACAATTTTGGCATCATGTCGCTGTCAAGCATAAATATTCAATGCTGTGTCACAGCGCAGATATAAATACAGGACCTGTTAAGGGTTAAGTCTACACTTTATATCCTGTTAACAAATCATAGATACATGCATTACATTTACTACCACAGATTAAAACTGCATGTGAACACAGAGGATTTCATGGCCCTATTTCCAAAATCTCACAGATTATTAGATAAATGTCAACCAACATTGGTATGTGGAAATTCTAGAAAGTGAACAAAGTCAAGCTCATATGAGAAATATTGGGACTCTGGTGTGTTCCATTTCATCCTGCCCCTGTGAGAATCTGGTACATAATGCATGTTCACTGCTTTTTGGTCGAAAATTCTGTTTTGAAAGTTGGCCAATGAAGTGTGATATGGCATTTTTAGGATGGCAGGTCCCACTTCTGTTATGACAAAAGATGTCAGGGCATCCCACTGCGAGAAATATTATGATATGTGTAGATGAGAGAACAGCCTGAACCCATCACTTCTGCAATCCGAGACAGTGATTGAGCATCTCCACCTGCTGTGTGGATTAGGTTAGAGTCAGTTTTCATTCCATAGAGCCAAAAAATGAAATGATTCTCATGGGTGTGGAACATGTCAGAAAGTATAACATAAAAAACATAAAAAATCTGTCAGAATGAAACACTGTTGTCTGAAACCAAGTTTTTAATGTTTGGTGGCAATTTATTGAAGATGTGTGTTCCTGAATATTGGACCAAGGTGAGTGATTTTAGGTCTTTATGTAGATTGTTCTTATTCCTAGTATTGATATTATGTATTGAACTGCTGGTTGGAAATAGAGACATATTACTTGCAACAAATTTAATTAAGGAATAAATAACTGAGAAGCAGTAGTTAGAATACAAAGTTCCTTGAACAGGTTTCTACATAATGTTCTTGAATTTACACCACAAATGATTCTTATTACATGCTTTTGCAGATTACAAACTTTTGCTTGGTTTGATAAGTTACCCCAGAATGTGATCCGGTATGACAGAATAGAATGAAAATAAGCAAAGTATGCAAGGTTTTTTTTATATTTATATCTTCTACATCTGACATCACTGTCACAGCAAATACAGGCTTCTTTAGGCACATTATGCTTTCAAGCTGTTTAGAAGACACAGAGAAAAGTTCACAATGACTGTTGAATTGACTTGTATTAATAATATATTTCTTGTTTTGATCTTGTACAAGCTACATATGTTTAAGATGATCTGTCATCTCCCTTAGTATTTGTGACTGTGTTTTGAAATATGATGGTTAACAGAAAGTGTGAATACAAAAGGTTTAAAATGCAGTTGTTTATGTCATTTGAAGGCTGTTGGAGCACTGTTAGATAGCCCTGAATAGCAGGTCCACCTTGGCAAACATCAAAAAAGCTGACCGAAAGAACTTTTATTAAATAAATTTACTGATATCAAACATAACAGGGTTCATATCACACACAGGATGTGTAACACTGATGCCATGTCAAAAACCATCATGGCCACATTTCGTTAATTTATTTCTATAAAAAAGCACAAAATGACGATCTGCTCTTTTTTAATTGGAAAATAGCAGTGCAAGGCCTAAAGTTTAATGCCATTCTGGATGAACTGCCATGTACAGTATTATTAAACTATTTTGCCAAATGTGTGTAACAGTCATTATGGGCTCCTATTACAGACCAGTCTTGGCTGGGATAAGTAGCGAGAAATAGGATATGTGTAGAGTGGGGGAGGCAAAGGAACAAGACAAGTGACTTAAGGAAAGTTGTGTGGCACATTTAGAAGGGTACACAAGATGTATTGGGCATCTGGGCACTGGGCAGGTAAGAGGAACAGTGAAGAGAGAAAATACAAAAGGAAGAGGAAAGACCCAGACTGGGAGGAACTAGGCTGGAGGAGACAACTAACTGTGGGAGAGGAGGGGGGGGGGGGGGGGGGGGGGTTGGACTGAAGTGGAGGGCAGGGACTTGGAGAGAGTGAGGTCAAGAGGGTTGGAAATGAATGTTATTTTCCATGGAGTGTTTCCGCTTGTTCAGATCACAGAAGTTGGTGTTGTGGGTCAGGATCCATATGGTGAGGAATATGAGGCAGCAATAAAAGACCATATGTTGGTGGTCTGTTTGGTCCATGCAGTGGTTGTTGTTAAGTTTCAGTATGATTTAGGTGCTTTTGTAGGTGGACAGTGTAATAGCACTTTGGAAAGGGTGAAAAAACTTCTAGGAGCTAGGTCAAAGTAGACTAGTAGTTGTGAGTTGCTGTGTGACAAAGAGGGCACTCCTTCGTGGCTGGTAAGCAGCTGCATACTATGTAGTGGGTGTATGTGGAGATACAAAATGGGAGATCTGCTTCTGGGTATGGGGAAGGCTAGTGTCTGCCTGTAATGCCCTCAGAGGAACACTTTTAGTATACTGGAACAGGGACTGTCTGTTACTTCAGCATGCATGTCTAAGCTCTATGTGAAGAACTTTTTCATGGGGAAAGTGTATTCTTTCAGAGTACAGGTATTATTGGTGACAGAGAACTTTAATGTGGAAAGAGATTCTTATGGAGCAAGGACTATATCCAAAAATCTTTTTGTTAGATAAGCCTCTCTGCCAATCAATGCCTCTTTCTGCAGTTGGGTGTGCACAGACTGCACAGTTCCTGGCAGAATAAAACTGTGTGATGGACCAGGAATAGAACTCAGAGCCTCTATGTTTCATGTGCAAATGCTGTAGTGACTGAGCTAACCAGAAAGTTTCAAAATAGCACTCACTCCACTGCACTGCAGAATGACTCATTTTGGAAACAATCCCCCCAAGCTGTGACTACGTTATTTTGTGAATTTTGTAAAGTAAGACAGAAGTACTGACACAAGTAAAGCTGTGATGGTGGGTTATAAGTCATGCCTGGATAGCTCAGCTGGTAGACCTTTCGCCCATGGAAGGCAGAGGTTCTGGCTTTTTCAGTTCCATCCAGCACACAGTTTCTATTGGCCAGGAAGTTTCATGTATACTATATTATCCTTCCACCTGATAGCAGAATTGGAAAAACTGACATACGAGATCATTGCAGAATTGTTGAATCTGGTGTGTAAGTTTTCCACTTGACTCAAAACAAAAAAACCACAACAATGGGTCTCAGAATGACACTGGAAATCATGAACCATGCATCCAAGCCATGTGCAAGGTTAGTTGAATTCATCATTTCAACCAGCCAGATTGCACAGAACCAAGAGAGCAGGCATAATTCATGCTGATATCTTTGACAATTTGCTGACTGCAGCCAGTATTCGACAGTTGCCAACAGAGTGTCCTCTGCAAATTGGATGAAACCCCCCTGGCATACATACCAAGTGCCTACTGATGTTCCTTCCCAATCTGGCAGCTATTACCCTGAATATATCCAATACTTGCCTGATCCTGGGGCTCCCAAAGACCAGCAAACCAAATCTCTGTGCTTGATTGAACTTTGTAGGAATCTCAACCATAGATCCTGTGTTGACTCAGATGTAACTTAACAATGGATAGAGTTTTGTACCTGTTGCCTAGGCAAACAGAGGCACTGTGTGGTCAGTATCCACTTTTGCCATCTTTCCAGGGATTCGCGAACCTGCCAAAGGCAGCAGCCTGAAGACTGTCAACCTTGGAAAATATAATTTTATCTGTTTCTGGACGATGATCAATGCTACTGACCTTTTTTAGGTACAGCTATATAACAACATGAAAGAGGGTACTCACCCAAGCAATTAAAAACTAATTGAGGAGAGACTACTACAATGGGAAACCGAACTACATGAATGTTGTTGCAAGTGGCAGAAGTATCAAAATAAAAGTGAACTCTACAGCACTGCTCATAGGCAATCATATATGATTAATAGTTATACAACATTCAAACTACAATACAGTGGTGCTGAAGAATGAATTAGCACAAAACGCGCACAATGTATATTATAAATATAAAATGCTATATACAAAAAAGGTTACATACGAGGGGGGACTCAAAAGTAACCGGAATCGTAATGCTGCACATCGTGCACTTGTAGTAGCAAGTTGCGCTGCCAGAGGGTTGTAGTAGGAGCTCTGCTGAGTCATTCTGCCACGCGGCGTCACCCAACAGTGAGAAGTATGGTTTCTTTGGCAGTTCTTTGAGTGTGCGTACAGTGCAAACGTGACACGAAGAAATGGCTAGTTCTTACAAACGTGTGGCAGTGAAGTTATGTTTCTTCCTCTGCAAGAACGCAGCAGAAACTGTTGCAATGATTCAGACAGCCTACAAAGACCATGCTCTTAGTGCAACACAAGTGTACAAATGGTTTTCCCAGTTTAAAAAGGGAGAAATGGTGGTTGAAGATCAGCCCCGTTCCGGTCGACCTTCAGCTGCTCGAAGTGAAGACAACATTGACAAAATCCGTGTTCTCATCAGTGAAGATCGACACAGGACAATCGACCAACTCGAGAACTTGTCCGGGTTGTCCTGGAGCTCAATTCAGCGCATCTTGACCACCGATTTGGCGATGCCAAGAGTGGCAGCAAAATTCGTGCCGAAGCTTCTTGGCGGAGATCAAAGGGATCGTCGCATTCAAGCTTGTCTCAAAATGAAGGACGTGTTCAAAGATGATCCACATTTTTTCAACAAAATCATTACAGTCATGGTGCTATGGGTACGATCCAGAAAGTAAACAACAGTCATCACAATGGAAGTCACCTGGCTTACCTCGACCAAAAAAAGCTCAAAAAGTGAAATCTAATGTGAAAACGATGTTGATCTGTTTTTTTGACATCAAAGGGATCATACACTCTGAATTTGTCCCTGAAAACCAGACAGTAAACCAACAATTCTATTTGGAGGTTATGAAATGGCTTCGCAGAAGTTTGTCGCGAAAATGCCCAGCTTTGTGGGATTCTGGCGTGTGGTTCCTGCATCACGACAACGCTCCTGCGCACACGGCTCTCAGCGTTCGCCAGTTTTTGGCCTCAACGAAGGCGACTACCTTGAC
This sequence comes from Schistocerca americana, assembly GCF_021461395.2. Classification (NCBI taxonomy): domain Eukaryota; kingdom Metazoa; phylum Arthropoda; class Insecta; order Orthoptera; family Acrididae; genus Schistocerca; species Schistocerca americana. The sequence continues at coordinate 210,248,461 of NC_060119.1, forward strand.
CCATGCGCCCTATTCGCCAGATTTAGCACCCTTGGACATCTTCCTATTCCCGAGGATGAAAAGAGACTTGAGAGGGAAGCGTTTTGCAGATGTGGAAGACGTAAAACGCAATGTCATGAAAGTGCTAGCAGGTATCAAAGAGGATGAATTTAAAAGGTGCTTCAAACACTGGAATGAACATTTGGACAAGTTTATTAATGTTAATGGAGAGTACTTCAAAGGAGATTAAGGTTGTATTTGAAAACAATAAAGTATATGCTTTCTAGAAAGAAATTCTGGTTATTTTTGGGCCCTCCCTCATATTTCTCAGTGAAAGACCATGTTTCTGCAGGTTACCAGGAATGTCACTAATCTGCATTCTAAACACACTGGACAGAAATTTTAAAAACTCAAGATAATTGCAAACCAAAAGACTTACTTTAATTTTGAAAATCAAACAATGGAAAATCCAGAATGGAATGTAACAATTTTATGAAAAGAATAGTTGCTACTCACCATATAGCAGAGATGGTGAGTCACAGATAGACACAACAAAAAGACTGTCAGAGTGTGAGCTTCCAGCCAACAAGGCCTTCGTCAGCAATAGACAACAAGGCTTTTGTCAGCAACAGACAACATACACACACTTGACCACAGTCTCTGGCTGCTGAGGCCACACTGCGAGCAGCCCCACATGATGAGAGAGGCAATCGGGTGGTGCAGATAAGGAGGGGGCTGGGACGGGGAGGGGGAGGGACAGCACAATAGGGGTGGGTGACAGTAAAGTGCTGCTTGTGGGAGCATACAGAAACGAGATGGAGGAGAGTAGGCCAGCTAGATGCAGTTGGGAGGTTAGATGGAGGGTGGAGGTAGTGAAAAAGGAGAGAAGTAAAAGGACCGTGGGTGCAATGGTGAAACAGAGGGCTGTGTAGTGCGGAAATGGGAACAGGGAAGGGGCTAGATCAGTAAGGACAATGACTAACAAAAGTTGAGGCCAGGAGGGTTTACTTTTGAAAGTAAGTTCCTCCAAATTTTCATTATTCAGTCATTTTTCAAACAGAAATAAGTAAAAATGGTGATAATTTATCTCTAACTTGCAATACATACATGTAGGACAGGTTCACAGACTGTCATGCACTCAGTATTCATCGTAATCATCAGCTCCATAATATTCATCATCATCTCTATGATGGTTGAGCATCTGTGCCAAAGATATTTCACTATTCTCAGGTTCAGGCTCAGGTTCATCTTCAAAATCTTCCGCTTCATCTGAAAAATAATGTTGCCAGTTTATATTTCACCATAAAGAGACAAATAAACTGTTAAATGGAAATCACAGCATTACACAAAGCAGGTAGGATGGCACAAAGTTACTAAAGCTTCACTGTACACTTATTCTTTTTGTGTAGTAACACTAAAAAAGTTACTTCTCATTTAATTTTGCTCTGATTACTATGAAACTGAGTTTAACTTGTACTTATGTTCATGGAAATCTTCTCCAAAATCTTTCATTACAAAGAATGTGATGGAACTGTTGGAATCAAGTAAACTAAGCGAATTTTATTTTACAGAAACAGTAAAATATGGCAGGAGAGTAAAAATATTTTTTAAAGCTCAAATAGCCATTTAATAGTTGTTGTTGGAACTCTTGATCTTATATAAAAATGGCACTGTTTTTGGCTTGTGTGTTGTTTGGTGAACACAATGTGTTTGCATAATGTTTTGCCTTGTGCTTGCAACAAGCAATTCAAAAAACTATTCAATCTTGTGCAACCCACTTGGAAATGTGTTTTCAATTCTGCTATGTGAGACGGAGTGAATCTTTGCATTCCACAAGGCAAAGTGTCGAACTGCCGAACTATCTAATGGCCTTCCTCCAACTTGTTGACTGGCTTACTCACCAGTTAGAGGCAGAACTATAGCCAACTGCAGACCTCAAACCACAGTGGAACTTGACATTTCTCACCACCACTAAGCATTTCCAAAGATGAAAACAACTATGAAAGAAGCTGGAGATCAAACTCTGAGCCTTAGGATTTATAGTCTGACAGCCACTGACACACAGTGCCATACTAAATGATATTCCCATGCACACAATGAGAAATGTGGGTATGATTTATACAGGGTGGTCAATTGATAGTGACCATGCCAAATATCTCACGAAATAAGCGTCAAACGAAAAAACTACAAAGAACGAAACTTGTCTATCTTGAAGAGGGAAATCAGATGGCGCTATGGTTGACCCACTAAATGGCATTGCCATAGGTCAAACGGATATCAACTGTGTTTTTTAAAATAGGAACCCCCATTTTTTATTACATATTCATGTAGTATATAAAGAAATATGAATGTTTTAGTTGGACCACTTTTTTCGCTTTGTGATAGATGGCGCTGTAATAGTCACAAACATATAAGTACATGGTATCACGTAACATTCCGCCAGTGCGATCGGTATTTGCTTTGTGATACATTACCCGTGTTAAAATGGACCGTTTACCAATTGTGGAAAAGGTCGATATCGTGTTGATGTATGGTTATTGTGATCAAAATGCCCAACAGGCGTGTGCTAAGTATGCTGCTCGGCATCCTGGACGACATCCTCCAAGTGTCCGGACCGTTTGCCAGATATTTACGTTATTTAAGGAAACAGGAAGTGTTCAGCCACATGTGAAACGTCAACCACAACCTGCAACAAATGATGATGCCCTAGTAGGTGTTTTAGCGGAACATCAGCGACCTTAGTGGGTTAATGTATGGTGCAGCATTATGGGAGAAAGGATAATTGGCCCCCATTTTATCAATGGCAATCTAAATGGTGCAATGTATGCTGATTTCCTACGTAATGTTCTACCAATGTTACTACAAGATGTTTTACTGCATGACAGAAAGGCAATGTACTTCCAACATGATGGATGTCCGGCACATAGCTCGCGTGCGGTTGAAGCAGTATTGAATAGCATATTTCATGACAGGTGGATTGGTTGCCGAAGCACCATACCATGGCCCGCACGTTCACTGGATATGACATCCACGGATTTCTTTCTGTGGGGAAAGTTGAAGGATATTTGCTATCGTGATCCACTGACATCGCCTGACAGCATGCGTCAGCGCATTGTCAATGCATGTGCGAACATTACGGAAGGCGAACTACTCGCTGTTGAGAGGAGTGTCGTTACACGTATTGCCAAATGCATTGGGGTTGACGGACATCATTTTGAGCATTTATTGCATTAATGTGGAGTTTACAGGTAATCATGCTGTAACAGCATGCATTCTCAGAAATGATAAGTTCACAAAGGTACATATATCACATTGGAACAACTGAAATAAAATGTTCAATCGTACCTACTTTCTGTATTTTAATTTAAAAAACTTACCTGTTACCAACAGTTCATCTAAAATTGTGAGCCATATGTTTGTGACCATGACAGCACCATCTATCACAAAGCGAAAAAAGTGGTCCAACTAAAACATTCATATTTCTTTATGTACTACATGAATATGTAATAAAAAATGGGGGTTCCTACTTAAAAAAAACACAGTTGATATCCGTTTGACCTATGGCAGCGCCATCTAGTGGGCCAACCATAGCGCCATCTGGTTTCCCCCTTCAAGCTAGACAAGTTTTGTTCTTTGTAGTTTTTTTCGTTTGACGCTTATTTTGTGAGATATTTGGCCCGGTCACGAGCAATGGACCACCCTGTATTCAAAAGCCAATGTTCAAATATCAAGCCAGAAGATTAATTCATCTTGAAAATTTCTTAAATGGGCTTCAGAGACAGAGAAAAGTATTTTTCATTAAAAGACAAGTAACATTTGAAGGCATACTGCAGAACAAATCTTACTCTAAGAATGTGTGAATCAGAACAATAAAAGTAATAATGTGAATACCCATTTCAATATCCTGGACATCAACTGTGTCGGTTGTCTGTAGTGTAGTTGATGATTGTTCTGCACTACCTGGAACCGGTGTCACATCATCATCTTTATCCTCAATTACTTCAACTGGAAGCTCATTTGTTTTCTCAACAACTTTAGTATGGAGTGTTTTATTACTCGTGAGTTCCCTGTAATTGCCAAATTACATGGTATAAAATTTAAACACCCACACTGGAATTTTTCTTGGTGCTAACAGAGTTAATGAAATCAAATAATTAATTAAAACAAGATAGACTCGGAATATAACTTGCATAAAAATTAGCATAGTCACTTTTGGCAGCTCAAGAAAAGAGTAATTAGGTATAAGCTACCAACATTTCCCCCCCCCCCCCCCCCCCCACTCGAGAGAATTGTCATAGTTGGTTCCTGTAACATATGCAACACAGAAACAGCCTAGATCAGATAACTAGCTGTGGGGCTAGGCAGTACTGTATTGAGGGAGTGGTAAGATAAGGCCCCACCATGAGTGAGTCACAATGAGGCACAAAAACTGATCAGAAAAAAAGCAAGGAATAAAAATGGCTTAAAAATTAACCAGGAGAGGTGAGTTCTCCTACCCTTCATGTTCCTGTTGTCTGGCTATGAAAAGAAGCCTTTCCCTCAGCCAGCAACTGTAAAGACACGTTGTTGTCACAGTGTCATTTCTTCCAAGTAGTATCATAAAAAAAACTAGTGCCAAACATATGTCTATCACTGACATTCTTTATGTGATAGTAGTGAGATCAGTTCACGCAGGTTGGTCATGTACAACTATGAAATTCTTGCTGCTACTTTGTAATGATGCTGCATTATCTTACAATTCGGCAAGCAGTTGCTAAAGCAAATGTGCTATCTGACCAAAGTATTTTCTAATTTTTGCCAATTTGTGCTGAGTAAGACTGTTTGAGATAGTGATTCAAAGTATTTTATAGAATACTACATGAAATGGAAAATAAATCTCACATATATCACACAATTCCACGTGACTCTGATTTCCTGTCAGGAAATGCCTTAACTGAAAGCTCTATCTCTTTTCTTTTAAAACATGCAGCTGATTTTGGTGCCAAATATAGCCAGAGAAACAGCAGAACTAGTTAGTGAAATAGCTGCTTTCAAGTTTCATGTGAATGAGCCAACTAAAAGCATTGACACAGCATCCCATTTAGATATTTTGAAGATTTTTTTCAGAGTTTGGGTTAGCAGATCCGCTTACCCAAACATCAAAATTGCTTTGAGAATATTTACGACAGTGCCAATGATTGCAGCATATTATTAACATAGTTTAGAAAATAAAAACTACTTAAGGTTTAGTATTGGTGAAAACAGACTGTCAAACAAATTTATCTGCATTGTCAATAGAATACTACACAGTTGCTAAACATGACTTCAACGACATAATCAGCAAATCTGTAGGAAATGAAAAATAAAATTCTAATAAAAGCGCAATTCTTCGAAATGCATATTTTCTCAGCTCCTCATTATAGGCCTTTTTCTCTTATTTGTTATTAGTAATTTATGCACTATTAATAATTTATGAGAAACAAATAATATTTGGAACCAATGTACAGCAGCTGCCATTAACAGTAAGATATAGATTTTATTTTACTTTCAGTTTTTTTAGGGAGTTTATACAACTTGTATTTATTTAGTACAATGATATATTTAACTTCTTGTGTGCAACTTTTATATCAATATACAGGGTCCAGTCACATTAATGTTATCACTGCTTATCAAATCAAATCGATATGGAATGCTGTTAGAAGGGAGACAGGAAAAGTAACCACTGGGGTAGGTAGTATTACTGTTAAAGAGAACGAGACCATCTTAACCAACAGTACACAGGTAGCCAATGTATTTAACAATCACTTCTTAAGTGTAGGAGTAAAAATTGATGAGAATAGCTCAAAAGAAAAAGCCAGGCACTACATGGAAGAATCAGTTTGGAAAAATTTTAGTCAGATTAAGTTTCATTTAACAACCTCTTGTGAAATAAGGAAAATTATTAAGTCTCTGAAAAATAAATGTTCTGTTGGAGTACATGACAAGTTATTAAACAATGTGGAGCAATTACAGCTGATGTTTTGAGTCACATATGTAATGCATCACTGACTCAGGGTATTTTTCCAGACAGGTTAAAATATGCCATTGTCAGGCCTCTCTACAAAAAGGGGGACACCACAGATGTCAATAATTACTGGCCAGTATCCTTGCTTACAGCATTTTCAAAAATCTATGAGAAAGTAATGTGCTCAAGATTGGTTAGCCATCTCAACAGTAATGGGATACTTAGTAAACCACAGTTCGGATTTCAGAAATGCTGTTCCACTGAGACAGCAATATACAATTTCACTGTCCACATAATAGAGTCTTTAAATAGTAAAATGTCACCAGTAGGAATATTCTGTGACTTATCCAAAGCATTTGATTGTGTGAACCGTGACATTATATTAGAGACATTACAATATTATGATATAAATTGATCAGCATATGAATGGTTTAAGTCATATCTACAGAACAGGAAGCAAAAAGTCTCTTTATAGGCTTCAAGTGATACAAAGGAATTTGCCACTTCATCTAACTGGGGTGAAATTACATTAGGTGCTCTACAAGGTCGATCATGGGTCCCCTCCTGTTCTTGATATATGTGAATGATCTCCCTTCTTATGTGAAACAAGATGCTGAACTGACAATGTTTGCTGATGATACAAGCACGATTATTAATCCAGTAAAAGAGAGTCCGATAGAAAATGATACAAATAAGGTCTTTGGAAAAGTTATTAATTGGTTTTCTGCAAATGGGCTTGCTCTGAACTTTGAAAAAACACAGTACATCCAATTTTCTGCTGCAAAAGTATAATTCCTTCAATAAACATAACACATCAAAAGAAGTCAGTAGCCAGGGTAGGGCATACTAAGTTTTTTGGGTGTACATATAGATGAGAATCTTAATTGGAAAATTCATATTTTGGATCTCCTAAAGTTACTAGGTTCAGCAACTTTTGCAATCAGAATAATTGCCAATTTTGAGGATGTAGAAATTAGTAAGCTAACATACTTTGCATACTACCACTCTCTGATGTCATACAGAATAATATTCTGGGGCAACTCAACACTTAGGCAAAAGGTATTCACGGCTCAAAAGAAAGTAGTTAGAATAATGTGAGGGGTTCATACCGTATTTACTCGAATCTAAGCCGCATCTGAAAAATGAGACTCGAAATCAAGGAAAAAATATTTTCCTGAATGTAAGCCGCACCTGAAATTTGAGACTCGAAATTCAAGGGGAGAGAAAAATTATAGGCCGCATCTCCAAATTGAAACAAAGTTGGTCCATTGTAATATGAGACACAATTTAGGTCGAATGAATGACAATACAGCTACAGTAGTTTGGTTCGAGTCGTAAGTTAGCAGTCAAGCTTTACCAGGTAGCCATTGCTATGCGTCAGGCGCTCCGTCCGTATTTATACGGGTACCCTTCCTTTTCAACGTGCTTCGTCTGGTTTGAATTGATAGCTTGTTTTTCTTTGATCTGATAAGCGCAGTTTTCTTTGTTAAAGGTGTTTACGTCACTCTAAGCTGAAAATGCGTTAATGTACTGTGTCATGCATTGTTTGTCGCATTCTGATAGTGCGTGTTTACGGCCTGTCACTGCTCGCGGCATGGCTTGCTTTTGTGCGCGCTACTGCCGCCTTTTTTTTTTTTTTTTTTTTTTTTAAAAAAAAAAAGGAGGAATCATCTCATTAGTGAAACAATGGCAAGAAACTGCTATTTGTTGTTACTTACACTGCTGCTTTCTTTGATAATGATCAACAAGAGCCAAATAATAGACTGCGTATGATAGAAGATGTTCTGAACGAGAGTTTAGCGAAAATTTTTCTCGGTTTGAAAATCTTTGCAGGCGCCTCTTTAGTACATTACATTCTACACAGAAATTAGAGTCATCTTAGATTTAAAAATCTAGTCAATTGCCGTGCTTCATTTCTGACTGTATCACTATTAAGCATAAGAATAATACGAATATAAACATGACATGATATTTATATTCTTCCGCGTTTGCTGTTGTCTCACTCTAGTTTTGTAGTTTATTAGGCAGATCAGATTTAAATGAGATAGCAGCAAACATGAAACAATACATGGCAAAATGTTTATATGCGTATTATTCTTATGGTGACGAGAATACTGCATGTGATTCACAATTTATAAGAGTTCCTATTATAGCAACCATCTCTTCTCACAGATAGGAAAAAATTCAGAACGTAGAGTTGGCCATATTGACAAACATCCCAAACAGACTTGCCAGTCGGATTTTCGTAGTACATTGAAAATAGCTCGTCTTCCACCTTTTTTTTTTTTAATTTATTTACTGACGCAGACATTTTGGCGCCAGTATTTATCTTTGTGCCTACAAAGCATGCCTGTGTAGCGCTACATATATTCGATGGCAGAAGTAAGTTGTGGCGGCACCCACCAACTTTTTTCAGAATTTCCGCTGACTTTGCACTCGATTCTAAGCCGCAGGTGGTTTTTTGGATTACAAAAACTGGAAAAAAAGTGCGGCTTAGATTCGAGTAAATACGGTAGTCGCACATCTTGTAGGCATCTGTTTAAAAGGTTAGGAATTCTTACAACTGCTTCACAGTACATTTACTCAGTAATGAAATTTTTTCTCACCAACATGGACCAGTTTAAAATCAACAGCGACATTCATGATTACAATACCAGAAAAAAGAAAGACCTACACTATCCTTTACTTAACCTATCTTTGGCACAGAAAGGGGTAAAATATGCTGCTATAAAACTTTTTGATAAATTACCGGATGACATAAAATGTCTGACAGACAGCAGCAATAATTTCAAAAACAAACTGAAATCATACCTCCTTGACATCTCCTTCTATACCATAGATGAATTCTTGAATATGAGTAAATAAATCTGGAGATATAATATATGCATTTTGTGCCATTTAAGGGAATGGGATAGATAATAGAAATATTTAGGTATAACACTATAATGTAAAAAAACAAAACAAAACAAAAAAACACCTTGTTTCCTGTGCACATTTCTTGTGCATTTGACATGTTCCACATCATAACGGTTTTTCCGTGTTATTGATCAATGGAACATGTAACTAACTAACTTCGACATACACGTCCAATAACCTCTCACAGACAGCAAATGGCAGCGCTAGTGGTGGAGAGTATGTAAGTGTGTTGGAGGGGATGGGAAAAACAATGCAGTCACTGTCGTAATGAGGGAATGGAGCGATTTATCTGACATCCGAAAGGGCAAGATCACTGGGTTTTGGGCGAAGGGTGGAAGCATTTCCGAAACAGCTAAGTCTGTAAACTGTTCATGTGCTGGAATGGTTAAAGTAAGCCGTGCATGGCAAAATGGCTCTATTACAAAACAGGTATCGAGGCAACTGTGGTGCACCAAGGGCCACAGATGACAGTGGTGAATGACAGCTATGGAGGTGTGTATGGACAAGCAGACACGCAACTGTTGAGCAACTAACCACTCAGATGAACCAAGGGGCTATAAACAATGTCTCCTCAATAGCTGTTCAGTATAGGTTTGTGCATATCTGCCTCTACAGAAGCAGCCTGGTTCATGTACCCATGCTGACTGCTGTTCATCAGCAACGAAGGCTGGGTTTTGCAAGCCAATACCAGAACTGGATGTACACTGAATGGTGACAGGTGGTCTTTTCAGGTGAATCACATTTTGTGTCCCATCAGACATATGGCTGTTGGTGTGAAATGCCTGAAAGCATACACCCCACAATAATTGTCAGAGCATTATGGTCTGGGGAAAGCTTTCATGGCATTCCCTAGGTGATCTCATCATTCTGTAAGGTGCAATGGATCAACAAAAATATGTATCTATCCTTGGGGACCATGTCCATGCACTTTGTTTTTCCTTGGCATGATGGCATCTACCAGCAGTACAATGTAACGTGTCACTCAGCTTGAGGGCGTATGTGCATCGTTTGAAGAGCCTAGGATGAGTTTACTGTACTTCCTTGGCTATCAAACTCTCCAGATTTAAACCCAATTGATGATCTGTGGGGCCACCTTAACAGTCTGTTCACACCATGGGTCCTGAACCAAGAAACCTAGCAAGCTGGCCGCGGCACTGGAGTTGACATGGCTCCACATCCCTGTCAGCACCTGCATATCTCGCAGCAATCTGCACTGTAAAGACAGTTATTCAGGTGACTGGACAATGTAATTCATTTAAGTACTATTTTACACTAATACTTCATTTTTATTGACCGAGACAAAATTATAAAATGAGCTTAATCTACATGGAAAAAATTGCAGATGTTAGTTTTACCGGGGGAGGGGTGCAGCATAGGCTGTTCTACCAGGGGTGACGGATCACCTCATTACAAGTGTGGGATCAGGTTCTATAGTTTAAAAGTAACTTTCAGAAAATGCATAAGTGTTGCTACAGAAAGACATAGATAATATGGATGAAGATTTATATACTTACCTTGCAGGCAGAGATTTTACTAGCTGCGTTGAGCTGGCTGAGCCAGCTGTTGTTGATTCAGACGTCTTCTCAGGCTGTCCTTCATCTTTTGCATTTAGGCTTTTTAAGACATCATAATTAATTTTTAATGATATTTTTTTCTCCTGCAGCATTTTTTCAATTGCTTCTCCTGCAGAACTTGAAGGTGGGATTCTAATTTTCCTATTTCCACATTTTCTCTTCTTCTTTTCTGGCTTCCCTTCTTCTTTTTCCTTTGCCAACTTTTCAGCTTTTTCTAAAACAAATGTTGTTATAGTGAGGCCATAAACTGTAGACACACAAGACCCAAAATATAAGAAGAAAATACAACAAATATAGGAGGAGGATTCAAATGAGAAGTTTGAAAGTGCAATAAAATTCCTAAAACTTGTACTATCATTTTTGCAGGAGTTTTCCTTTTGTTAGACGAATGACAAATAGTTTCCAGCCTGTTGTTGACTTGCACCACATTGGAGAAGTGATATGTTTGCAGAGTAGTGAAGCTGTTAAACCAGCAGAAATGTTCCACAGGATGAACACAAAAGTATGATGCTTCACATGTGTCTCTGAAGCAAGTGTACGAGTGATGCAGAGAGTTTAAAAGGCTGACTTCTGTGGATTGTACCATTTTACCCAGGCCAAATATTCCATATAGAAATGAATAAAAACATTTCTGTAGTGGAAGAGTTTGTGAAAGAAAACAAGCATGTTACTGTAAATGAAATAACCACTATTTTGGATATAAGTGTTGTTTGAGCACACAATGTTGTCCATGATGTGTCTGCTTGATATGTGCCACAGCATGTGATTGTTGAATTGAGAGACTGTTGCATCAGTGCCTGTGAGAAGCTTCTGTGTCATTTCCAGGTCAAAGGTAATGGCTTTCTGGGCAGACTTGTTACAGGAGATGAAACCAGGGTGCACTATGACCAATCTGAAATGAAAAGATCTAGTAAGGAATGGCGTCAGAGCTCTTTGAAAAAAGATCTTCATTCAACTATCAGCTGTACAACTCATGCTCTCTCTATCTTTATTGGGTGAAAAAGGAATATTTTTGGAGTGTAATTTGGAAAGGGGATTAACACAGTGGCCAGTAATTCATACTCAAAGCTACTTCAAAATCATCTTCACCCTGCAATCAGAAGTGAACAATGAGGACTTTTGATCAACAATGCTCTTCCCAATACTTCCTGTTTAACTGTATCAACAACACAAAATATGAAATTCTAATGTCTCAATCACCCACCTTACTCACCAGACCTCACCTCGAATGTCTTTCATGTGTTCAGACAGTTCAAATAATTGCTGAAAGGCAAGAATTTCAGAAGGGATAAAAATGTACAAACCACTGTGCATGAGCGACAGTGTTCACAATCAAAAGAATTCTTCTCACAAAGTATATATATGTGTAGACCATATTACACTATAGAGATTTTCTGGAAAGAAAATAAGGGGTACTTATACTTCGGCAGTCCTGAGAAACAAGGTAAAATGAAACATGCTTATAAAGCAGATATCAAATTATTTTTAATAACAAACTGTCACTGGATGGGCAAGCAGCATCTGGAATAATGTTATAAAAAACTGGTAATCATCTTCAATAACCAGAATGAGATTTTCACTCTGCAGCGGAGTGTGCGCTGATATGAAACTTCCTGGCAGATTAAAACTGTGTGCCCGACCGAGACTTGAACTCAGGACCTTTGCCTTCCGCGGGCAAGTGGTCTACCATCTGAGCTACCACAGCACGACTCACGCCCGGTACTCACAGCTTTACTTCTGCCAGTATCTCGTCTCCTACCTTCCAAACTTTACAGAAGCTCTCCTGTGAACCTTGCAGAACTAGCCCTCCTGAAAGAAAGGATATTGTGGAGACATGGCTTAGCCACAGCCTGGGAAGTGGCTTACAAACCATGCTATTAATTTTGCACTGAATATGCTGTTCAAATCCATTTAAGTTCCTAAATTTTTTATGAAGTACAGAAGTCTGGCAGCGGAAAACCTTCTCAGTTGAATTACGTTTGCTTGAGAATTGTTTGCGATTTCCCCTTTAACATGATTCTGTAAATGGTATTTGCAGACAATGAGCTGTTGCTTTTTTGGACTTCAATTCAAATGTTCATGGTCCGGACAATACTTTAAAACACACACATTTTATTTCTTTATTTTTTATTAATAGTTGTCAAGTCAATACCAGCTTCTCCAAGGGGTTATAGATGGTTTGTTTTAAACTAATGTATTATAGGTCTCCATACTATGAAAGGAAATTTTTTAAATCAGATCTGAAAGAACTACAATTACATAGCAAACAAGCATTTACTGCCTCAGGATTAATGTCTAGTGTTGATCCACATGTACATACATACTCTACAAGTACACTACTAGTAATTTCCGTTCCTGTTACATTCGGAAATACAGTGACAGGAGAATGACTGTCATGTCTCTGTACAAGTCCTAATTTTCCTTGTCCTGTTTTTGTGGTCCTTATATGAAGTGCACATTGGCAGCAGTAGAACTGTTCTGCAATTAGCAGCAAATGCCAGATCTCTAAGTTTTCTCAGTACTGTTTCATGAAATGAATGGTGTCTTCTGTCCAGAGATTCCCATTCGAGTTCGCACAGCATTTCTGTAGTTCTCACATGCTGATCGAGCCTAGTGATAACAAGTCTAGCAGCACATCTTTGAATCGCTTTTATGTCTTCCTTTAATTCAACCTGGTGGGGATCCCAAACACTCGAGCAGTACTTGAGAATGAATCGCATTATTGTTCTGTGTGTGGCTACCTTTACAGATGAACATATAACTCAACAAGCTATAGATTTTACATGTATAAATCTATCAGGAAGAGCAAAGATTAAGTTGAGTGACATATAAATGGTGGAGTTGCAGCAAGATGGCTATATAAGGTATGTGAGATGTACTGCATGCCATAAAAAAGCTTGAGGCTGCTGAGTCATGGCCAGCTATGTCACCACTTCCAGAAAACCCCATGTCACTAAGTAAACTGCGGTGCTTGCAAGCAGCACACTAATGTGTTGAGGTTCTGAGCACATCTAAAATTAAATTATATATTAAAAAAAAGACTGATGATTCCAATAAAATTATTGCCAGTCAAGAACAAAAAAGTAGTAATGGAGAAAAATGTCTGCTTGTGTGTGTGTGTGTGTGTGTGTGTGTGTGTGTGTGCGCGCGCGAGTGTATACCCCTTTTTTCCCCCTAAGGTAAGTCTTTCCCCTCCCGGGATTGGAATGACTCCTTACCCTCTCCCTTAAAACCCACATCCTTTCGTCTTTCCCTCTCCTTCCCTCTTTCCTGATGAGGCAACAGTTTGTTGCGAAAGCTTAAATTTCATGTGTATGTTTGTGTGTCTATCGACCTGCCAGCACTTTCGTTCGGTAAGTCACATCATACACACACACACACACACACACACACACACACACACACTCTGTAGTTTATAATAAAAATGTTTACAATTACAGACACCATTCACAAACAAAATGATATACCATCTGACAGAGAATGAAGTTACTTACAGCTTGAGGCTATGAGACAATTTTAAACAAAAGAGGAATATGTTATAAACAAAAAAATCATACTACAATTGTTGTGTGCCATAGCAAAGTATCCACAACAATTACAAAAAAAGATTAACCTCTGCATAAAAAGTTTATATTATTGTTTTTTACTGTTTATACACATTAGTAAGAAATTCTGGTAGTGTGATGTTGTAAGAGTGGCGTTTGACCGAAGCAGTAATGTAAGGGCATGAAGAATCAAGTTTTGAACTTGCAGTTCCTGCAGTTTCAACTTGTATTGCAAAAATAGCCTCTAAAAACCATGATTATTGGTATGTATAAAATTAATCTGTATAATAATGGGCTGTAAACATATCATAAAGCTGTATCTTATTTGTGTAATATAAAATATGTACATCAACTGTAAATAATGTCAAATGATGGTCTATAACTTAAAAGCTAACTTTAGCATAACAGTGGTTACAGGAACAAGCTATGAAAGAAGAAAGCAGTGCAGATTTAAGGTCTTTTGTTGGTGTTCTTGGTCTGGGTAAGAGCTGAGCAGCCTAAGAGCAGCTGATGTTAGCTTGTGATAACATGGTAGCAGGTAGTTTGAACACATTCATTCTGATGCGACAATCTGCAATTCTGGAGATTTATTTTATTTGTTGTGTGTTGGTATTATAGTAATCTGTACATTGCTACACTTTTGCCGCCCCTAACATGGCATGAATCTCACAGTTTTGAGTAGCACATCATTTGGCTGCCCCACACCCCCACCAGAGGTTGCTAATCATGGTTTGGTGCCTCAATTGCCTCAGCTGAGTGACAGTGGCCCCTGGTTGGCAAATGCTCTTTATATTACCACTCACAGGCTCCAGCCAGCAGCCTGTATTTGTCACCAGTCTGCAAGTGCCGACAAGTCTTGTACAAGTCAGTACTTCTGTTACTTCCTGGTTTCTGACAACCGTATCTTTTATCATGTTTAGAGCCACAACACAAGTGGCAATGAGTAGAACTTTGGTGTGCTCTGTTACAGAACTTTCCTGGGTTCAACTTTGGATCTTTTGTGTGCCTAACTTCAGTGAATGTTTTTTCACGTAGTTCTCCATGTATGCAGTTCTTTGTTCACTTCTCCAGCAACAGCAACTTCTTCTTAGATGACTTCATGGCTATGCTGACAATGCAGATTCCACCATCTCCCTATGCACTACCACTGTTTTTAGCCATCCAATGACTCTGTTGCAGTTCAGCAAGTTTTTACTCGTGGATCCAGGAGAAATTTTTCATATTTTGGGTAACAGACACAGACACTTGTATGGCTTTGTTTCTGTCTTCAATTTTTTCTCGCGTGCTCTCACTGCTATATTCATTGGTCTCCTTTTCAGACACAGCCTCCCTCTCTTTGTTGTTCTGTTCATTGGCCCCCTTTTTAGGAACTGGCCCGTTTCTCTTAGTTGTTGTGTTGGCTATCCCCCATTTCAGGACCTGTTTCACTCTCCTTTGCTGTCTTGTGTTGTTTGTTCTCTTTTTATCATAGCTTGCTCACCCATGCCCTTACCACTCATGTTTAATTTTTGCTAGTGCCACAAGCAGCCACGTCAGTCTCCACGTCTTTTCTACCTACAATCTGACCCACATCATATGCAGTCTTCATGGTTAGGGATGCGATCATCTGCCTAGTGCCTGGAGATGTGGTTTGTCAGAGCACTCTTTACTGTTGTGTAAAGGGTCAAATGATTATAGTGATTAAGTTAGTTAAAGATAGGAGTTTTAGAGTAATGAAGTTAGTTAAAACGTGTAGGAATATTGGGAGCCAGAACTCATATGTGTGTTACATTTTGTTCTGCTGCCAATGGTATGCTACCGTGATACAAGTGTCTCAGAGGAGTGTCGAGTTAAGGAACACAAAGGAGAACACTGTATCACCGACCACTGGAAGATGTGACAAGAAGCATCTTGCCACATGTGAGAGTGTCAACATTGAGAGTGGTAATTGGGTCAGTTACATCGGAATATTCCACTGGCCTACTGGGGAGGAAGAACTGCAAACATCTTGAGGCATTGGAGTGACAAAGAGCCTGTGTCACTCAGTGCCACCACTAATTCGGAGTCATCGCAGTCATCGTAACAGTCATAATCATAATTCGGGTCGTAGCCTAGGAGGCACCAGAGTGATGCCGTCACTGGAGTAGTGATGCCACCACTGTAGTCATCACCATCACTATCATCAGATGCCATCAGCAGGCAGCTGCCTGTAATGGGAGTCATCACCTGGTGTGCATTGTGGTAACGCACTAGCGCCATCGTCCTGGGACACTGCACAAACACCACGAGTGGGCTGAAGCCGAGAACCCTGGCCTGCTGATGCTAAACAGCGACTGCCACGGATGGTCACTGAGACAGGGCACTGGCCTGTCCCACTGCCACAGCCACCAAGTCCCCCAGTCGTAATCACAACAGAGGCCTGTGTAGCATGGTTTCAGCCACCGCAGTATGACTCAGCAAGGCATCATCGTTTGTGAACCACATCAGTGCATGGAGCAAGCTCACTGTGAGAAGAGGAAGTCACTGCAGTTTATACCAGGAAACCTCACCGCAATGAACAACTCAACCAGCTACAACAACAAGGACACCATGCAGCATTTTCCTCTGGCCCCTCTTGCTTTATGCAACATGAGGGAGCTGCTTGTGAACACTGGAATAGCTGTTTCACTCCTCAACCCTCAAACATATGCATGGCTGAGCTCCCAGCCACTGGCTCCTGCAAACGTCATCTGGTAAGCTACAATAAACATCACATTCCTGTTGTTGGTCAATTTATAAAGTTGTGTTCCATCAAAACACTTATGGGGTTGTTAATGATCCTCATGCTGAGAATTTGTTTGAGTTCCAGGCTTTGTTACTTTTGAATTCTCTGTTGTCTTTCCATGCTACATAGTGGCATATGCATTAGTGCTCAATCCATTGTCTGCTCAAGACAAATCATCATATTTTCCATTTGCCATGAAAGCATGACAGACTATTTGATACTTTCTCCATTGCCAACTCCAAGATTACATCCCCAGTAGCTACAGACCCAGTGCTTAAACACATTGATTACTAGGTGGAACAGTGGGTCACAGTCTGCGACAAGTGTCTAAATCAACAGGCAGCACTGCACGCTGTTTTTCACCTTGGCCAGTACCAACAATACCTTGGGACAGAAGTGATATCAAGATTGCTGGACCATTTTTAGACACTTTTTGACTGTTGGTTGATGTCTTTTCCATGTTTTCTTATGTTGTTTGTTGTTTATCTACCACAGCAGTCATGATTCTCAAGGCATTGTCCTCTGTCTTTCATGCTGAAGGCCTCTCTTGTAAAGTGGTTTTTCGGTTCATCTCTTTTTATGACTTTTGCTTCCACAATTATATCCACCAGCATCACAGTTTGCCGTGGCAGCATACTCCACTGGCTGTGCCCGTCCACCTTCCTACAGGGGAACCACCCCCACAAGGACATCGGCACATCAGCATTATATCTATTTTAAACTTAAGTCATTTATTGATTGTCTACATTTTGTTAACACAAGAATTAAAATAAAAAGAAATGGTTTACATTAATTTTTATCTTCACTACCTTTTTCTCCTTTTATGCCTGTTGTCTGTGGTATTACTATTTTTAAACATCACTGTCATCCTAATAGCACAGTTATGAATTTTATCTTTGTTATCACAAATATTTCACTGTTTCTTTTGAATATGTTGCAACATCTGAGGTTGCGATTATGATGGAACCTGAGAATGCAGCTGCTTCTTGCTGAATATATCAGATTTTGCTTCTATACTGATGTGAGAATGTTACAATGTTTCCTGCTTCCAAACATATTGTCTGCCCATTGCTCTCTCATTGGCTGCACAGAACTAGCAGCTGACATACTCCCTTTTGTTCCCATTATACCTCACAGTGAGCATCAACAACATTGTTGCAGGAAACACGTAAGTATGCCACTGGCCCCTATGTAGTCTTTTACCACCTCTTCCAGAAATGTGTACTACTGTTGTGTATCTGTCTAATTTTAAAGTCAGTTCAAATGGATTCAGAGAAACTGAAGTGGTATATGTTCCCATTGCTGGGAGCTTGATGGAATTTGCTGCCTGTTCACTGCTCCCCTCCCCAAACCATCCTAGTTCTCAGCCAAGCTGGTATCACTGTTCCCTCTCCAACCCTTCTGTAATGCTGTGCTGAGCAACTGTGAAGCATGGACTGCAATATCTTCTAGGATGCAGGTCATGTGTAACAAAAACAACTAGTACTTAAATAAAAGATTGCAATCATGATTCACTAAGATTCTCAAACTGCCATTCATTCTGTGATCTAGTGACTTCTGTTGGACTCTCTCCATAAGATGTCTTGGCACTGTAATTCATTATCCTGATAACAATTTTAGCCAGTTTAATATGACTTTTTTAGACGTTTTATTCTTGATTACTTTTCTTTCTTGTTTCATCTGCATGTCACCATTTGTTCTAAAGCTGATTAAAAGGTGGTAATGTTTTTACTCAGTATTCTAATAAGAGACCAATGACAGAAATTCTCCTTTGCACCCCACTTGGTAAATCATTGCAGTATCTCATAAGACAAATAACATACTGACTTGCATTGAGATTCAAGTTATGTTTTTTGAAGGACAACATTTTGCCTTGCGAGGTTAACTTTACTTAACAAGCACCATACATGTCTTATACAGTATCAATCCGTGTATGAGAACATTTATTGCATATATGTTCAAATAAAACAAGATTTGTAAGATAACAGCATTGAATTCTATATCCTCCAGTTTTTCACAAAACTGTCAAATTTTAAGCAGTGTAATAGATTATTGTGGTGGCTAGTTGATATTTTCTTGCATATCCCTTGCACTAGTACTGCACAAGTCAAATGTCACATGATTAGTCAAGCAAGATCGATACTGTACCAAGTGCAAGTATCATTTGCCCTCCCTACCCTTCTGAATTTTTCAAAATAAATTTGCACATGACCTCAACAGCTCAAGCTTTATCACTAAATGTAAGGCAACACTTATAGCAGTTTATCAAACAATGTAAAACGTTGATCTCAGCAGAAATAGTTTAATACATGAATATAAGATGACCCTATAGTTTTCAAATGACAAATTTGGGGAAAACCTTATCTGACATGTTCCACAACCATGAGAATCATCTAATTTTTTGGGTCTGTGGAACAAAAACTGAATCTAATCTAATCTTATAATTGAGTAAATATAATATGTTTCATATTTAACTGTGTTTCTGATCTATTTATTGACTGTAATTAGGCTGGTAGTTGACCCACTAAATTTATTACATGGTTGTGTGTTTGCCCACAGGTTGATAGGTGGTAGCAAATTGCTACACTTATAACTAACTTTAATTTAATATTGTTGAAACAAACCAACTGGTATGGGACAATTGGTTATCTTTTGTCAGAAATGAAACACCATAGGAAACATGATGTTGAAGCTACACTTTTTTATAGTTCTATCAATAAACTGAAGTCAACCTTTTGGTTCCCTACCACTCCCTTCTATTCCTGTAAGTTTGCTTTTTTCGAAACATGAAAATCTTACTTTATTATCACTTTTGTGTTTGCATTTTTAATTCTTATGATAACTGTGCCTAAAGAGGAGAGAGCCAGAACTGGGGTCTCCATACCTAACTGGAAAATTTACAAAAAAGATATAAAATCTTAGTATCAGATTAGTGAAAGAATTCTGGAGATGCAAATGAAAGTTTTAAGGCTAGGATCAGATTAGAGAAAGGATTCTGCAGATGAACATGAAAACATTAAGCCATTCAGTCATGATCATGGCTATGTATGCACTAAATGATGGTGCCAAAATGGAGGAAAAAGAAAAACTTTATGTGGGGGTGACAGGATCACTGAAGAAGATAAATGATCAAAAATAAAATTTTATTATTGGGGATCTGAATGCTCAAAAAGAAAATTTAATTATTGTGGACTTGAATACATGTACTGGGTGGAGAACGAATTATCCCATTGTTGGTCAGTACGAGGGAAATGTGGTAAATGACAATAGGGATTGTCTGATGGGCCAAGGTCAGCAAAATGCTTTGAAGATAAGAATGGGTAGTTTAGGCATAAATCAAGAGCAGAGGATTTAAGTCTTTTACATGTCTGGGAGTTTGACATCATCAAATGGACGAAGTGCCGATGACATAAATAATAAAACAGGGCAGGGCAAGAGGGCCATACGTCAACTGAACTCAGTCCTTTGAAATAACGAAACAACAAAAAGAATGAAACAGGTAATATATCACTCAGTTCTGGAAAATACACTCCTGGAAATTGAAATAAGAACACCGTGAATTCATTGTCCCAGGAAGGGGAAACTTTATTGACACATTCCTGGGGTCAGACACATCACATGATCACACTGACAGAACCACGGGCACATAGACACAGGCAACAGAGCATGCACAATGTCGGCACTAGTACAGTGTATATCCACCTTTCGCGGCAATGCAGGCTGCTATTCTCCCATGGAGACGATCGTAGAGATGCTGGATGTAGTCCTGTGGAACGGCTTGCCATGCCATTTCCACCTGGCGCCTCAGTTGGACCAGCGTTCGTGCTGGACGTGCAGACCGCGTGAGACGACGCTTCATCCAGTCCCAAACATGCTCAATGGTGGACAGATCCGGAGATCTTGCTGGCCAGGGTAGTTGACTTACACCTTCTAGAGCACGTTGGGTGGCACGGGATACATGCGGACGTGCATTGTCCTGTTGGAACAGCAAGTTCCCTTGCCGGTCTAGGAATGGTAGAACGATGGGTTCGATGACGGTTTGGATGTACCGTGCACTATTCAGTGTCCCCTCGACGATCACCAGTGGTGTACGGCCAGTGTAGGAGATCGCTCCCCACACCATGATGCCGGGTGTTGGCCCTGTGTGCCTCGGTCGTATGCAGTCCTGATTGTGGCGCTCACCTGCACGGCGCCAAACACGCATACGACCATCATTGGCACCAAGGCAGAAGCGACTCTCATCGCTGAAGACGACACGTCTCCATTCGTCCCTCCATTCACGCCTGTCGCGACACCACTGGAGGGGGGCTGCACGATGTTGGGGCGTGAGCGGAAGACGGCCTAACGGTGTGCGGGACCGTAGCCCAGCTTCATGGAGACGGTTGCGAATGGTCCTCGCCGATACCCCAGGAGCAACAGTGTCCCTAATTTGCTGGGAAGTGGCGGTGCGGTCCCCTACGGCACTGCGTAGGATCCTACGGTCTTGGCGTGCATCCGTGCGTCGCTGCGGTCCGGTCCCAGGTCGACGGGCACGTGCACCTTCCGCCGACCACTGGCGACAACATCGATGTACTGTGGAGACCTCACGCCCCACGTGTTGAGCAATTCGGCGGTACGTCCACCCGGCCTCCCGCATGCCCACTATACGCCCTCGCTCAAAGTCCGTCAACTGCACATACGGTTCACGTCCACGCTGTCGCGGCATGCTACCAGTGTTAAAGACTGCGATGGAGCTCCGTATGCCACGGCAAACTGGCTGACACTGACGGCGGCGGTGCACAAATGCTGCGCAGCTAGCGCCATTCGACGGCCAACACCGCGGTTCCTGGTGTGTCCGCTGCGCCGTGCGTGTGATCATTGCTTGTACAGCCCTCTCGCAGTGTCCGGAGCAAGTATGGTGGGTCTGACACACTGGTGTCAATGTGTTCTTTTTTCCATTTCCAGGAGTGTATTTCTAGGTGGGGAGCAGAAATATGGGAAGAAACTAGCATCAGAGAAACAAGTAGCTTGTACTATAAATGGACTTCTGGAGCTGAAGTTGTGGCATCTCCAAGCTAGACTGTGCACCAAATACCCTCATAAGGAAGGCTACAGGGGTTGATAAATCAATAACAGACATTGATAAAGATGAAATGTCTAAAACAGTATGATGATGGACAACAGCTGATGAGCAAAAAAAGTGAGGTATTGGAACTCAACAGAAACAAGAAAGCATGTACAACTTAAGAGGATCTGGGGTCAAGAAGTCTAGGACATGATGGATGCCAGAGGACTACAAACGAGGAACTGGCATTATCGGAGAAAGTGGAATACGGAAAGCAAGAAGCAGTGCCAGCCATAGACTTCTTGGAATATAATGAAGATAATGACGGTGATGACACTGATGATGATGATCATCATCATCATAATGACATCTATGTTTTAGATGTCTTCAATAGTTATAGAATTCTACCATTACTGACACACTGCTGCTCACTTCCCAAGTAAATTTTAATAGTGAAAGAATTCTTGGATTTTTCAAAAAATCTCTATCATCCTAAAGGTAAAGTAGCTATTTATAGATGGATAACACATACATATTCAATTTTTTAATCAATGAGTCACCAACTTATTTACAGCAATATAGATAGTATAGATCATTGTTGAACCTATTTGCAGAATATTCCAACAAAATAATACATGTAATACATATGCCTACCTAAACGACTGCTTGCATAGTGTTGATTACTATTAAACAACATTAATTTTAATTTATCTGCCCTATGTCTTCTTGGTATACAAATTACAATAGTAAGAATTAATCAAATGATACCACTGAGTTTCACCCAAACATTTCAGTGAGGTATGCTGACACTAATTAAAGATAATTCCATATTTCAAACCAGTCTCTCCTAATTTTTGGGAATAGTTACAAAGTTACTCCGTGATTCACATTCATGTCTATCGTGAAGCTATGGAGCACCAACATCAAACATTACTCACTACAGATTTTTACTGGCCATCTTGAAACTTACATAATTTTATCCACTCAGTGAGTACATCATTTCTACCCTGTGGCCCAGCACATGGCGGTCAGGTTGTTCTCCATATCACTGGTAACAGACTACATTACTGATGTATTCACCAGCCCTTTCCACTACAATGTACTTATGAAATATATTTTGATTGCCTCATTTCATTCATGTTTCACTTAGCAATCTTTGTAAACTAAGATAATATGTGATGAAATTTGACACTGGATATTTGTAGGCTTGACAAAGCAGTCTGTAGCCAAGTGTAGATACGTCACACACAATGAATGTGCACCACTGGAAGATTTGTAGTAAAGTGCTTCAAATTCAGGTCCAACAACTTGTTTAAAAAACAGTCTTCAATGTTTTAATAATTTTAAATAATAAAGTCAAAACAAATCTATTCTAGACCTGCTGACCAATCTCACTCAAATTCATATGAAACGACAAACGATGATGCGTCACAATCAAAGACTTAATTATTAGATCTACTTCTTTGCTGAAAATTTACTTTGAAGGTTTTCACTCCACCCTTCCACTTCATTAAGTGAACCAGGGTTGGGGTTTTCTGGTATGGATATTAAATCTACCGAAAGCTGGTTATGTGCCACAGGGAGCAGTCATCACGTCTGATGCCATGGAAGTGGTTTCCAGCCTACAGGGAGTATAAGGGAGTGGGGAGGGGAGGGGATAAATGAAGTTTTCAAATGTCCAAAAACAAAAAGTTCATATATCCAAAAACAAAATGGGGTGGATAATGGCTAAGTGACAACGGTTATGGTACGAGGGAGTAAGCAATGCTTCTAAATTTCTTATATGAGACACTTTAAAGCTTTTAAAATAAAACAAACTTTATTAACATTCTACACCTTTATTCTTCATGTCTCCATATTTATTTCCCAACATAGTCATCCTGGTGATGAACATATTTCTCTCACTTAGAGACTAGTTAGTTGATACCGCCACTGTAAAAGGTTTGACTTTGTTGACAGACCCACAACCTCACCTCTTGTCAAAGCAAAGTCCTTGAAGGTGTTTCTAAGTTTTAAAATGACTGTAGGTATAAACAGAGTTAAACTTCATTTTTTCGATTGTAATTTCATGGAATCAAAAGCTACCTCCAGTGATTTGAAAAGTCAGGGAACACAAACCACAATAAGCAAAACCAGATGATGCAATTATGCTATAGTTATATTGTAGTACTAAAAATTAAGATAATTACCTTTCTGTTTCTCGAGATAAGAAGCATTAATTTTCATCCAGAGATCATCTTTATATTTAGTTTCTTTTTCTGACATAATATATGAGTCAATTTCAGCATCATCTATTCCATCGAGATCCAACTCAGCATTTTCCTCTTCTGCCTCTTTCTGTGTATGATCATCAACAGATCCTGTTAAGCCCATGCTGGCAATGTCTGGTCCTGTCAACATAAAATGTCACTGCAAAGTCAGCAGATCAATGCAGATGCACCCATTAACAATAGAGCCCTTTGGGAGCTTCAAGGAGAGCCTCCAGGGAGGTGGAAAGAGTCAAGTTATACATTAACAGACAGAAGCAACCACTGCTGGCTACTTCTGTGAAGTATACGAGCAACAAATTTTGACAGAGCTGAAGCAGGACTCGCCTGAAAAGATGACAGGATGCCACTAGTGTCCAGTGTTGTTGATAAGCACACCACTGTAGGTGCACCTCTCTCTGCTGCTATATCAAGACAATCCACAACAATGGTCATTGTGCTAGCAGTCCATAGTGCTCCAGATGTTGTCACACTGTCCTTGTGGACACTTATCCACTGCAAACAAGCTCATTTCCTGACTCCAGAGGTATGTGATGTGGCTGAATGGTCCTGCAAGGCTGAATGAAAAATAAGTCTGTCCCTTTGAGCACTGGTCATGTGGGACTGTTGAGATCCTGCATGGTGTTGAGTATAGCCCTTCCATAGTCACAGGTCAGCAGGGGGATTTCAATTAACATGGCAAGAATATTTTGAAAAAATAAACAGAAGTCTCCATAGCCTCACTCCTGCTGTTACCCAATTCTGACTTGTGCTAGTAGAGATTACTTCTTCTTACCTGGGGCATAACATGATTTTCTCATGAACAACCAACATTCATATGAAGTTTTAGAAAGTGAAACCAACATCTTGTTGCAAGTTTCAAGTAATTGAAAAGGGAACTAAACTGCATTTAAAAAAATAACGATTTGAAAATTTCTTGAGAGAAAGTGAGAATTTATATGAAAAAGTGGTAAGAGAAACAAATGAAAACACTATGAGTGTGAAGAAAACAAAAGAGTAACATCTGTTGAGCAAACACTAATTCATCTGTTAAGATAGCAGATGGCTCATTAATAATAACAGACAGAAAATTGTACTACTATTTGATTAATTGCACCAGCATTCGAATGCCTGAAATAATGAAATGCCTGACACAATGCCACATGATGTGTATAAAGCCATTTGCAGTACAAAGTATGTAAAAGTGCCTGAAGGTAATGTTGTTTCAACAGAAACTGTTCAAGCTGGAAGCAAAACTATACAAAATTAATTTCCAAAATTATTTACAGAATGTGTGTGGAGGAAGAAAATATCCTAAAAGCTAGAACAATGCTGTAATAATTCAACCTCACAAGAAGTAAGAGAGAAAGACATAAAGTGTAGGCTTGCCAGGAACCTCTTTATAATGTACAAAATATTTACTAGACACATAAAACAAACATTGGATTTTTAATCAAACAAATGCATGAACTTTCTTTAGAAGTGTACATAGCACAGTTAATCAAAAGAAAGTTGTGAACAAAATTATAGGTTGGAGCAATAAATATGAATTACCATTTTACTGAGACCTATAGATTTACGTGAAGTTTTTGATTAAATTTCAGTAAATCTGTATTAACAGCCCTTGAGAAGAAATTCACTGATTGAACCTATGTTAGTATACTGAAGAACATGGATTAACACTACAGTTTGCATTACATTTTTAATGCATACATACATATGGAACTGTTCTGCCAGGAAGTAATGGAGTGTCCATAAATAAGATTTATGTTACAGTTCATAAGGATAGAGGAACATTCTGAATCTAACGACAACTCGGACAAAGAGATTCCATGCACCACAATTTTTCTTAGCAGGCTTATAGCAAGTCTTTGAATTAGAAAGAAGAAAAAGGGATGTGTGTGAACAGAAGATATCTGAACCATTATTGTTTTACCAATGTCAAACTGTTTGTCACTAGGGCAACTAAACTCTGGCAACTAAAGTATGAAAATAGGGCACACTAAAAAGTAAGCCAAAATATTAAGAAAAATGTATCATCATCACATCACAAGTGAGAGCTTATCGAGAACAGCAGGGAGACATTCATGGGAATTACTGAGGAAGTAGTACAAACAATGGCGGTCTTGCTGCCAAAGGAAGGAAAATTAGCAGCATTCAGTTTTTGATTATGAAACTGCTGAATGGTGTCTTCCCCATGTTATGTATTAAAGACATGTGGAACTGGTGATTGGGAACTTTCCACCAGGTGGGGACATTAAGTTTGGCAGCTTCCTTTGTACTATTGAAGAAAAGTTGGTTGCATGCTGACACTCTCACCCATTATTTCATTTCCAAATCATCCATAACTACATCAGTTTAACACTGCAATGGACAAGAAGTGATCAAAGCCTTCCATGTGATGAAAATGTACACTTCATCCACTGCAATGAGGATAGCAGAAGGACCCTACCTTGGTTGTCCAGTACATCTTGTGGAGGACAACCATGAAATGGGTCACAACGTTTAGATTTGAAGTAATAGTTAAAAACACAACAATATAATGTTCTCCAAAACTCAACATGGAGACCTAATAACAATGGCAATGGTCTGAATAGCTTAAGAAATGTTCCAGGTTAACCTGGTAAACTGATGGAATTGGTACATTAAGTCTATCAAACTAAGGACATTGACCACCTCTGTAAGGGGGGTCAACATGGAGTTAGAGCAGCTGCTTCAGGTGGCTACTGCATCAGACATGTGTTTGGTTCATGTTGATGCAATTGGTAGATGAGATTTCACTAGGCATGGCCTGCATCTCAATTGGAAAGAGAAGGGTAAATTGGCTGGCTTGATAGCAAAATCCTTAAGAGGGGCACTGAAACTCATGGGAGTACATCTTCTTTAGACTAAGATCAGCATCCAGTGATTCAACATTGAAAGGAATTAAGCTTAATGAGAAACACAGACAGGCAGGTTTTATAACTTCAAGCTGAACAAATATATTTCAAGGAAGACACAACACATGAAAGTCACAGATCAAGTAAACAGAGTTAGACGTGTGTACACTTTAACAGTCAAATCATAACTGAGTCCGAGTCTAGTGGCTGCTGGCTGGCTGGCCACTTAGGTGGCGCTGCTGCTGCATGGCTGGCAGACAGCGCCGCATGTAGAGGACGCGCGTAACTGCGCGGCGGCACTTTGAAAGATCGGCGAGTCACAACACTTTTCCCCCCTTTGAAGTTTTTGCACGGGTCTTGATGGAGGTGACCTGTAGATTGCTAACGTCCATAGGTGTTGTTTGACTGGCCGTAAAGTCTTGAGGAGGAGGCTTCTCATATGGACGGAAGTGTCCCCGATGATAACGGGTCGAGATGACACGAGACGTGGGGGTCGAATCTGCTGGGGCCCCGTGCACCAATCTGCCCATTGCGGCAAGTCTGGTTGTTATAACAGGAGACATGGGCGATGTGTCCGCATCTGTAGGAGAAGGAGGCGAGTAGAGATGCTCCAACAGATGATGGTCATCTGGTTCCTGCATGGGCATGTCTCCTGGTGGCGTCAGTCCTTGTGCTGGCACCAATATGATGGTGTGAGAACTGTGTTGTGAGTAATGTGAGATTCCAGTATCCTGAGCGTCAGGTAGAGCTGAAGGTGGTGTAGCGGCATCCGGAACAGGCGTTGCTGGCACATCAGGCTGAAGCTGGTCCGAATGACGCACTGCAACACCCGTGTCCATCTGGATTTCATACAGGCATTGGCCACGGTGTCATAAGATGCAGCCAGGACTCCATTTTGGCCACCTGCCATATCCCCGTACCCATACAAGGTCATTGGCGGTGAACCGGCCAAGCGAAGGCACCCGCGGTCGTGAGGTGGAAGGCCGCAGAAGATGAAGTAGCGTGCGGGGCTGTCGGCCATGTAAGAGCTCAGCCAGGCTGTGGTCGCCCATGGGGGTGAAACGGTAAGAAACCATAAATTGGAGAAGTGCATCATCAGCAGCAGAAGAAGACAGGAGTTTCCTCATCTGAGCCTTAAATGTGTGGACCGGTCATTCAGCCTCACCGTTTGACTGTGGATGGAACGGAGGGGCTGTAACATGCATGACGATGTGATGGGCACAAAAATCCGCAAAATTGGAAGAGGCAAATTGCGGACCATTATCAGTAACAGGAGTAGAGGGAAGGCCTTCCAAAGAGAAAATGTGAGCTAGAGCATTTGTGGTTGCCACAGTGGTAGGCGACGTGCAACGGACAATGAAAGGCGTCAATAACAAGAAGCCAATAAGTACCTAAAAAAGGTCCCGCGAAGTCAGCATGAATATGCTCCCAGGGGTTCTCAGGCGAAGGCCACGGTGACAAAGATGACTTCAGGGCGGCGGCCTGTGACGCACAAGGGCCGCAGGAAGCGACCATGTGTCCGATTTCAGAGTCGATGCCGGGCCAGTACACATGACGACGCGCCAGAGATTTTGTGCGAGAGACACCCCAGTGCCCTTGGTGAAGGAGGCGCAAGACCAAAGCACGCAAAGATGCAGGTACCACAACACACGGCGAAGCATTTTCGGTGGAAAGGAGGATAACACCATTCCTAGCCGTGAAGCGGTAACGCAAAGCGTAGTAGTTCCGCAACGGATGAGAAGTCTTAGTGGATGGACGATCTGGCCAACCCTTCCGAATACAGCGTAAAACCCAGGAGAGGGTAGGGTCAGAACCCGTAGCAGCCGCCACCCGGTCCCCAGTGATGGGGAACCCGTCCACAACCTGCTGCTCGGCAACAGCCAGGTGGAAACACAAAAGTTCGTCCCTATCGAATGCCAGATCAGGACCCATGGGAAGGTGAGACAGTGCATCAGCATTCGCTTGTTGAGCCGTTGTCCGGAAATGATACTCATAATTGAAACGAGACAAGTAAAGAGCCCAATGCTGGAGGCGATGTGCAGCCTTGTCGGGAAGTGACGTTGATGGATGAAACAAGGAAGCAAGTGGTTTGTGATCCGTAACAAGGTGAAATTTGGATCCATAGAGAAAAACACCAAACTTATGAAGAGCATAAATAATGGCCAAAGCTTCTTTTTCAATTTGAGAATACTTTTTTTGGGCATCCGTGAGCGTTTTGGGGGCATAAGCAATGGGTTGTTCAGAACAGTCAGAAAAACGGTGCGCAAGGACTGCACCGACCCCGTATTGAGAGGCGTCCGTGGCAAGACCAAGATGTTGGCCAGGTCGATAAGTAGCCAGGCACGGAGCCTGTTTCAGCATAGTCTTCAATTTCTGGAAAGCCACATCGCATGGCGCGGACCACTGAAAAGGCACGTTTTTATGCAACAGGCAATGCAATGGCTGAGCCACCGAAGCAGCAGACAGTAAAAGCTTGTGATAGTATGCTATTTTCCCCAAGAAGGCCTGCAGTTCCTTAACAGATGTAGGGCGAGGAAGGGCATTGATCACAGCGACAGTTTTCTGAAGCGGACGAATACCATCCTGAGAGAGTTGAAACCCCAAGTATGTGATAGATGCCTGAAAAAATTTTTATTTCTGAAGATTACCCTTAAGACCGGCAGTATGTAAGACATGAAAAAGTGTGTGGAGATTTTGAAGATGTTCGTCAGTGGTGGAGCCAGTGACAACAATGTCGTCCATGTAATTTATACACCCAGGGACAGTGAGCAATAACTGTTCCAAGAATCGCTGAAAGAGAGCAGGGGTGCTGGCAGCCACGAATGGCAATCGTTGGTATTGATAAAGGCCGAAAGGCATGTTAAGGACCAGAAACTGCCGGGAAGCAGTGTCGAGAGGAAGTTGATGATAAGCTTCTGACAGGTCAAGTTTAGAAAAATACTAGCCTCCAGCAAGTTTAGTGAACAATTCTTCAGGTCGAGGCATAGGGTAAGTGATGATAAGACATTGAGCATTTACAGTGGCTTTGAATTGCCACAGAGACAAATATCACCATTTGGCTTAGCAACGAAAACGACAGGAGAGGACCACTCACTGGAAGTGACAGGAAGCAAGACCCCTGAAGCAGTGAGACGATCCAGCTCCCATTTGACCTGATCACAAAAGGCCACAGGAATGGGCTGAGCCCAAAAAAACTTAGGCTGAGCTGTGGGTTTGAGCATGATATGAGCTTCTAAGTCGTTTGCACGGCCTAACCCAGGAGAAAAAAGGGACGAAAATGTCGTCGACAAGGAATCTAGTTGAGCATAAGGAATAGCATCAGAGACGATATTGACAGATTCATCTATGGAGAACCCAAAAATGCGAAAGGCATCGAAACCAAAAAGATTCTCCGCATTACTATGGTCGACCACAAATATGGGAACAGTGCGAACGACAGATTTGTAAGATACCTCAGCATCAAATTGTCTCAAGAGAGAAATCTTCTGTTTATTGTAAGTCCGTAATTGCCTAGTGACAGGTGACAGGATTGGAGAATCCATCTGAAGATACGTCTGAGAATTGATGATAGTGGCAGCAGAACGAGTATCCACCTGCACGTGAACATCTCGACCAAGTATTTGGACAGTGAGGAATAACTTCCCTAAAAGGGAAGAAGTACAATTGACAGACAACACAGAATCAGAATCAGCATCATGTGCATGAACATCATGTATGCGGTTGGATTTGCAAACGGATGACACATGACCCTTTTTTTTTGCATTTGTGACACACGGCCCAAAGTTGTGGACAATCTTCTCGTGAATGTTTCGTAAAACACCGCGGACATGAAGGAAGTTGCCGTGGATTTTGCTGCAGTTTCTTAGAGGTTTGTTTACGGTTAGGCCGAGGCTGCACTTGGGAGCATACTAGGCCATGACGGCCAGCGGAGACACGACACATGCTTCGTCAACATCCCACAGAGGTTGTATTTCCCCGACATCGCCCCATGCTTCTATTTGCGAGAAATTTCAAAAGACTGAGCGATGGATAGGACTTCATCTAGAGTCGGATTTGCCAACTGAAGGGCACGTTGCCTAACTTCTTTGTCGGGTGCCGATCAGATAATAGCATCCCGTACCACGGAATCAGCGTAGGATTCTTTGTAAACTTCAGTAACAAATTGACACTTTCTACTGAGGCTGTGAAGTTCAGCAGCCCAAGCGCAATAGGATTGATTCAGTTGTTTTTGACAACGATAAAAGGCAACATGAGAGGCTACCACATGCGTTTGCTTTTGAAAATTGATGGACAGAAGTGAGCACATTTCAGCAAAGTACAAAGACACAGCATCTTTCAAAGGAGCCAATTGTGACAACAACCGATACATTTGAGGTGAAATCCATGAAAGGAACAGAGACTTACATGTTTGTTCATCTGCGACATGAAATGCCAAGAAGTGCTGTCGAAGACGTTTTTCGTAATCTGACCAGTCTTCCGCCGTATCGTCGTAAGGAGGAAAAGGAGGTAGAAACAGTGACGAGAGACGCCCCGCATTTGATGCCGCGACAAAATCATGAATCGCATTTGTGAGAAGCATTTGCTGTTCTATGAGACCTTGCAATAGTTGCTCTAAAGTAGCCATGGAAACGTGGGTCAACGATGGAAAAGAAAAATCACTACCTTGTCACCAATTGTTATAACTTCAAGTTGAACAAATATATTTCAAGGAAGACGCAATACATGAAAGTCACAGATCAAGTAAACAGAGATAGACACGTGTACACTTAAACAGTCAAATCATAACTGAGTCCGAGTGTAGCGGCCGCTGGCTGGCTGGCCACTTAGGTGGCGCTGCTGCTGCATGGCTGGCAGACGGCGCCGCATGTAGAGGACGCGCGTAACTGCGCGGCAGCACTTTGAAAGAACGGCGAGTCCCAACAGCAGGTACTAAAGATGTTACAATATCACAAGATCCTCAACAAAGTACAGTGAAAAATATGGTCAGTATATTGCATCAGGGAATTGAAAAACAAAGTGTAAGAGGTTCTTGTTTGTTTGGAAGATTTAGGAACTGAGGATTTAATAGATTTACTATGCCTGTGTCTACATCATATAGTCAAAAGATATGGAAAAGGTAAATGTAAGTGCATGTAAACTTACTTAAGTAGACACAGTGCAGAAAAAAGGAGGAGTTGCCAAACATATTAAAAGTCATCATAGTGTGAAAAATTTAGAAACTAAAAGAACTTATGTAGAGCAACATGTAAAAGCATATTCCTGTGATTAAATTAAACGATGGTACTTTTTTAATAAATTGTAGCTGTGTATAGATCCCCATTGGAAAATTTCCACCAGTTTCTGAAAAACTTGGATTCTTTGTTGTGATACCTGTCATACAGAGGGAAGCAAATTATTATTTGGGGGATTTCAATGTAGATTTTCTGGGAGGGTCTTATAGGAAGAGTGACCTTGTTTTTTTAAACTCAACATCAGTTGTTGATTTTCTTACTTAGGTAGTGCTGGAAAGCAGCACACTGGCAGATTTTATTTTCATAGGTCTTAATAAATTTAAGCAAATGAACATTTATCCTATTAAGAATGGTCTTTCTGATCATGATGACATATCTTCATATGGTAAAGCAGAATAGTCCTCCAAAATGGTGCATTCAAATAACAATTTAACAATTGCAAATTTATGGAAATTTGTTTTGACCTTTTATTATAAATAGTGTGGGAGTACAGTATACCGAAAATAAAAATTACATGCAAATCAGAACATACAATAAAAATCAGTATTGGCTCCACTATGTATCCTACAGTTTTTAATTTTTTTTTCCACGTAGAGGCCACAATATACTTATTATTGGTTAAAGTCGCATTCCACTAACTATTAAAGTTTTCGAGTTATTACATTTCATAATACCAGTAAAAGCTACAGGCCTTGACATCCAGGTCCCCTTAACAAAAAGTCAGAGGTTGGAAATATTTTTAATAATCTTTTTAAATGTTGTGGAGAAAATAGGAGTCAGATGTTCATTAGGAAAGGCAAAGCTACATGTGGAAGAGGCAATACCTATGAAGTCTGATAAAATTTAAATTCTATGCACCTCTCCTTCTGAAAGTAGGAAAATAATAAACTCACTCAAAAGTAAAAGCTTGAATGGAATTCATGGCATTTGCAACATGGTACTGAAGGCTTGTTCCCAACAGGTAAGTAGGATTCTCAGCCAAATATGTAATAACTCACTGTAACAAGGTATTTTTCCTAATAGATTGGTTATGCTGTTGTTAAACCATTGTATAGAAAGAGGGATAGGTCTGATATGCCATCAACTGCTACTCAGTCTCACTTCTGGCACCTTTACCCAAAATTCTTGAAAAAGTAATGTACTCAAGAATAGCTTCGCAAAATTGTAAAAATAAAGTACTAACAAAATATCGATTTGCTTTTCTGGAAATCTTTTCAACAGGAATGCTCTGAATAACTGAACATCACTGATCATGATTTTCTATTATCTCTCAAACAGTTTTGATTGTGTAACTCACAAAATTCTTGTAGATAAGCTTAAGTACTGTTGTATGAGTGGGACAGTGTACAACTTGTTTAATTTATATTTAACTGCAAGACTGCAGAAGGTTGAAATAAACATTCACATAATGCAGAAAATGCAGCAGATTCCTCAAACTGGGGAGGTCCCATAGGGTTCATTCTTATGTCCCTCATTGTTCTTAATATAATATATTAATGATTTGCCACTCAATATTCACAACAATGAAAAGCTAGTTCTTTTTACTGATGATAACAGTGTAGTAATCACACCCAACAAACAAGAACTAGCCGAGGAAATTGTAAACAATGTCTTTCAGAAAATTATTAAGTGTTTTCCTGCAGATGGACTCTTATCATATTTCAATAAAACACCGTATGTATAGTTCTGTACAGTAAATGACATAACACTATTAATAGATATAGAGTTTGAACTCAAGCTTGTAGTAGCTAAGGTAGAATATTCCAATTTTTGGAGTTTGCATTGATGACATTGATGAGAGATTGATCTGGGAGAAACACATTGATGATCTACTGAAACATCTGAGTACAGCTACTTATGCAATTAGATTTATTGCAAATTTTAATAATAAACACATCAGTAAATTAGCTTTCTATGCTTATTTTCATTCACTGCTTTCATATGGCATGATATTTTGGGATAAGTCATCATTAATGAAAAAGTATTCATTGCACAAAAGTGCGTAGTCAGAATAATAGCTGAGGCCCACTCAAGATCATCTTGCAGACATTTGTTTAAAAAACTAGGGATATTCACAGTAGCTTCAATGTGTGTGTGTGTGTGTGTGTGTGTGTGTGTGTGTGTGTGTGTGAGTGTTCACTTACAAAATTTGTTATTTGGTACAGAAAGGGGTGAATTATGCTGCCACAAAAGCCTTTGGTCACTTACCAAATAGCATCAAAAGTCTGATGGATAGCCAATCATCATTTAAAAACAAATTAAAAGAATTTCTCAATGACAATTCCTTCTATTCGACAGATGAAGCTTAAGATATAAATTAGTAACCACACAGTTATTAAAAAACATGTTGAATTACGACAGGTAAAGAAAATTTTGTTAAGAGACACATTCCAAGTCATTACAAAGAGTTGTATTCATGATCTGTAGAAAAAGTATTAATATGATCTAATCTAACGTAATGCCAAAATCGCCGGCCAGAGTGGCCGTGCAGTTCTAGGCGCTACAGTCTGGAGCCGAGCGACCGCTACGGTCGCAGGTTCGAATCCTGCCTCGGGCATGGATGTGTGTGCTGTCCTTAGGTTAGTTAGGTTTAATTAGTTCTAAGTTCTAGGCGACTGATGACCTCAGAAGTTAAGTCGCATAGTGCTCAGAGCCATTTGAACCATTTGAATGCCAAAATCCCGAACACAGTGGGCAGAAATGTATTTGACACTGGTGTAACAGAAAGGAGGTACACAGAATAAATGAACATCTGTGTGATACTAAAAATATTGTCACAACATAACCACTCACATGTCCAAACCCGAAAGCTGGCTCATTGATGAAACATAACACTTAGCATTGAAAGCACACTTACTTTGAACATCAACATGCCCAATAAACAAAGAAGAACATGATACAACCCAAAGCAATATTTTAGTAACTTTTCCAACAGTCCCACTGTTCACACAGGCATAAAAATCCATAACAAGTATCCTAGGCTACATCTCTCTGGTCAGTGCTTCACATTAGCACTCTCTGTCTCTCTCCTGGGTGTCTGAGGTCCATGTGTGAGCCA
Organism: Schistocerca americana; assembly: GCF_021461395.2. Classification (NCBI taxonomy): domain Eukaryota; kingdom Metazoa; phylum Arthropoda; class Insecta; order Orthoptera; family Acrididae; genus Schistocerca; species Schistocerca americana. The sequence goes on from NC_060119.1 coordinate 210,283,659, forward strand.
GCTGTCTTGCTTCTTCAGTTCTGGTGATTTCTTTCACATAGCCATCATGAGTATCGTCCAGTTGAAATGGGAACAGTGTATCCACTGTCATTTCAGCCTCACACCCATGGAGCAGAAAGAGCGGTATGAGGCTTATAGCATCTTGCTTCACTGTGTTGCATGCTAATGTCATGATGGACATTATTGTATCTCAGTCTCCCTATTCAACATGCATGTTCATTGAGAGCATATTTGATAATATCTTATTAAAGCATTCTCTGAGGCCATTCATCTGTAGATGGACAACTGAAAAGCTTTCCTATGATCAGAGATCATCACATGGAACACTCTTGCTTTAAAATTACATAATCTACAAGGAACTTCACAGCTTCTAGAGCTTTGGCAGTTGGCACAGTTTTGGTGGTAGCATAGTGGGTTAGGTAATCAGTGCAGACTATCACCCATCATTTTTCATTTGTCAACTTTGGGAACCTCCCTAAGGAGTTGATTTCAATTTGGTGGAATGGTGCTGTTGCAGGCTGGATTGCTACCAGATGCCACAAAGGAAACTGCCGCATGTTTTGCCATCATTGGCATTCTCTACGGTATCCCACATTTTGTCTAATAGATTGCAAGAGATTTGGCCAGTGATACTCGCATCTGATTCAGTCTAGATTCTTCATGAATCCTAAGTGACCAGGTATTGGAGTGTCATGACAATACTCCTGGATCATTGGCCACAGATGAGCTGGGATCATGAGAAACCACTTCCACCACATCAGGTCATACTTCCTCTTATACACTGTTCCATTTATTAATTGGAACCCTCCTTTGGTCAGTTTCTCATTTTCAAGGCTTCTATGGTCTTCAGCAATGCTAAATCTATCTGCTGTTCAGCAGCAATTCATTTAATGCATCAACAGTTGAGATTTTATCCTCGCTGCTGTGTTCCTCTGAAGGACTCCTTGAAAGGTGGGCAGCATCCTTGTGTTTATATCAATTTTTGTGATGCTGTACTCATGAAGTGCTTATCTTGCCAGCTGATCCAATGGATCCTTCATGTCAGTCATCCAGTGAAGAAAATTGTGATCCATCACAATGGTGAATGGTTTGCCAAATAAATATGTCCAAAGAAGTACAAGGCACTCTTTCTTGGTTGTGGAGTTCTGCTTCTCAGACTTTGAGAGTACTCTGAAAGCAGAAACTATCACCTTTTCAATGACTTCCTGAATTTGTACTACAATGGCCCCTATCCCAAAACTGCTAGTATTGGTGTGAAGTTCTGTCATGGCAGTCTCATCATACAATTCTAGAACTGGAGATGTCAGCACCTCCTTAAGGATAAGGAACAATATTTCTTGTGCCTTGTTCCAGCAAAATTTGGCATCTCCCAATGATAGTTTTTACAAGGTACGTGCCTTGGTACTTAAGCCTTTATGAATCACCAGTAGTTTGAGTATTCTGAGAAAATGTCAAATCATGAATGTGCTGAGGAGTCTAAAAATATCTCTGGCTCAGAACCAGGATGTACTCCGTCACCATTCACTAGATGCACTAAGATTTCTATTTCTTGGTCAACAAAGAGGCTCGCTTTCTGATTCAGGAAGAGGCCTGCAGTCTGAATGTACTTCACTATAGTTGTTGGTCAGCTTAGATGTTCTTCAAATGTCTTTAAGAACAAAACAAAAAAGTCATCCAGATAGCACAGAAAAACTGCTTCTTTAAGATGTCTAAGATGGTTGTCCATCATATGTTCAAAGGTGGTTGGAGTCCAAACAGCATAACTTTAAACTCACAGAGGCTACCAGGAGTAATGAAGGCAGTTTTTTCCTCATCAGTCTTGTCATCCTTGATCTGCCAGTAGCCTGTCTGGATGTCGGTAGCAGAGAAACACTTTATTACTCTTTTCAAGCAGTCCGGGTTGTCATCAATTTGGGACAATTTCTTCACAATTTTTTCAGTCATAAGTTGATACTGAAACACTAAGTGCTGTCCTCCTCCTTTACAAGGGCCACAGCAGAGGACCATGAATACTCTGAAGATTCTATGATGTCTTCTTGCAGTATCATCTCCATTTTCTCCTAGTCTGTCTGTCATTCAGCTAATGAAACTTTATGTGAGTGCTGGTTAATTAGTGCATCATCCCCACTGTCAATACGGTGTTTTATTACGAGGCAGATGGTCTGTCTTTTCTTCAATGTGGATTTGAAATCATCCAAAAACTGACACAGAACTGCTGTTAATGGCTGACATTGTTCCTCAGTCAGACCAGATCCTATTGGCAGCTCAATAGTGGCTTCATTCCCTGCATTTTCTGTAATGGTAGTGGAGTATGATTCTTTGTGACACTAAGCTGACTTTCCTGGACTGGCTTGCCTGTCCCTACCTAGGATAAGTTGAGGTTGCTCGTGACAATTAGTGAGCCAAAGTTCTCCTTGACCACCCGCAATACTACTGTCATTGGCACGTAGATTTATTTTGTGAGCCTGAGTGGCGATTTGCAACTGAAAAAAGCCTCACAGTTTAACTTGACATCTCAACTGATGACTGTAATCTTCTCATTGATTATGGTGGGATAACATCATCTCCAGTGGCAAACTACTGCCAAAATCAATCTTTGTCGTGTGATTGCTGGAATAATTTCATCAATCTGAAGCTCTGATCTTCCACAGTCTATGATTGCTTGTGAAATCTGTAAGAAGTTCCAACAAAGAATATCACCATGACTATAGCCTATTAAAACAACATAGGGCTGTGTTCTGCTATTGACAGTTATTTGTGCAATACACATTTGTGATGGCTGGTTGTATTTCCCGTTTGCGACCTTTCATATCACAGAACATATCTTTTTAGCTAATGACAATAAGCACTTGATATTGCAAAAAAGGAATCTAATGAGTTGTCTTGGGCCCAGACTCACTGGCTGTCAAAGAGATTTCCTGTCATCTTGCTGAGTGTAATCATTGGAGGATTTTCACCTGTGGTGGCCTCACTTCCATAACTCATCATATCCCCTAGTTTTTTGTGAATTTGATAGCTAGGTGCGTGACTGGCACCTCTGTATGGTGATGGGGAATGGCAAGACCTTGTGCAGTGTAAGGCGAAGAGCTTTGGCCCAAAGGTTGACTACAGATGACTGGCATGAATAGGGCAGTGATGATGGCTGATTACTTGTGACATACTAGTAATCAAACTCTCATCTTCTTTCTCTGCAATAGTGTACAGCATCTCCAGGGCATCAACAGTGAACACAGACGGATGTGTTTTCCTCCATCCTCCATACATCTGTTCTTCTGTGGAGCATTTTACTTAGTGAAGGGATTGGTTGTACCTGCATTGGTCAGATATTGGGTTTTTGCTTAACAGTGGAGGCAGCACAAGCCCAAGTTGGTAGAGTCCATTCTTCATGGTTTGTTCAACTGATGGAGGAGATCGGTGCTAAAGACTGAAACACCTCTTCCTCAACATTCTCTAATACCTCCTGATGTACCAGGTCGACATACAATGTTGCTATCTCTTGTGTTCTAAGTCCAAAGTTTCTGGCTACCATACAACCATGTATGTATTCCCTTATTCTATGATGTAAGGGAGAGGTGAACTCATGATGGCCTTCCACAACTGCCATAGGGACCACATTCAGCAGTCGGCAGTCTCTCTCTTGCCTGACTTTTTCTGTTGATTCACTGGCACCACTTGATGAATTCCTCTGTCATTAGAACCTCCTATACCTAAAAAGCTTAGTCTTCCGTGACTCGTTTCATCAAGAAAATTAGGCTGCCTTAGATGTCTGTTTTGTCCCATGTATCCACTTTGTCAGCTTCTGTTGTATTAAAATTCATGACTTGGAATAAGGCCAAAACATTTTATATGTATGTCCCCATGATGTTGGGCCCTGTTCTTCAATTATTCTTTGGGCAAGCAGACTTGCTGCTGATTGTTGCCAGTTCTGTCTGGAATTGGTCGAACCAATTAAAGTTCTCTTCTCTATTCTTGAATCACTGCTGGGATTTGCTGTCCAAGTTCAATTAAGCATTTGCCAAATACATCATGTCATCCTGAAAGGCAAAGGTTCCACAAAAGGCAAAGGTTCTGAGTTTGAGTTTCAGTCTGGCACAAAGCTTCAATCTGCCAGAAAGTTTCACATCAACGTACAGTCTGCTGTGGTGTGAAAGTTTCATTCAAGAAACCCAGTTGATGATAGCAAATAAGTTGTCTTAGTCTATACAGTGATGGTTAGACAAAAAATTCCTAGCATTAACCCAAGAACAATGCATTCAGATTATCGTTTAAGGAAGTATAAAATGCCATTCATCTACACAGTCTGATCTATCAACTTACCTAATCCTACAACATTGCCGCTATTGGATGAGCAGTTGACATCATCTGTAAGACAGCCCTCAATTGTTCCCAGTGTTGATTCCACAATAAAATTTTCAGCCTCTTCACATTCATTATCAGAATTTGGACCTGCATCTAGAAGAAAAAAATATGTTAATTGTTAAAATATTATAGTCAAAAACATGCATTGAAAAGCATGTTGCGTACAGAACATTTGAATATATGTTTCCTACATACAAGACTTCATTGCAGTCAAGTGTTTTTGTGTTTTCTGACAGCAAGGTGGCACATGATCTACATAAAAAGTTCTCTGTTTTTTGTCTTTGAAATATGTCCACAATATGTGAAACAACAGTATATAAACCTGCCTGGATATCCTTCCCCTCCCCATAAGAAACTGATGGCAAAGTGTATTACTATAAGTAAAAATAACTCAGTCATAGTACCAAAATGTACCTCTACATTTAAACTAGATTTCTTTACAGCACAACCAGTACCCCTGAAGCTAGTACACATTATTTTTGTGTGTATCCATATGTTCCTGTGAATGATGGTCATGTTTCTCTTTTCATCACTAGTAAGCCAGTCTGACAAGAAGTCATCAATGTCTCATGTAGTAGTGAGTGCTTGAATTTCAGATGTGCTAATTAAGCTTTTTTTTCTGTGAAAGTTTTATGAGAGAAAGAGACACTATATCTATTATTCCATGCACAATTTTATTTTTCCCACACCAGCTCAAAATCCTACTTAGCAGTGAAATATTGATTGAAATCTTGCCTTGGGCTCCTGGAGAGCTGAGGTTGCCTTTTGGGTGAGGACAGTTAATCAGCTTTGTATTCCTTTTACAGCAAATACCAACTTCATTTGATTTTTTTTTATCTACCAAATTCTTGCACTGTTGTATTGAGATAGTCTTCATGTAATAACTACAAAGAATCCGCATTGTTCTATCTTAGTACAGCTGAACAAAAATTTGAGTGAACATAGACATGACAAAAATACTGCTATATATTTAGGCTTTCGGCCAAAAAGCCTTCTTCTAAAGTAGATAACACACACATTCACTCAAGCAAAACTCACATATACATGATTACTGTCTCTGGCCATTAAGGCTGAACTGCGCACAGCGTGTGTGTGTGTGAGTTGTGGTTCTGAGAATGTGGGGGTTTGTACTTTAGGAGGAGGCCTTTTGGCCATAAGGTTAAATGTATAGCTGTCTTTTTGTTGCGCCTGTCTGACTGTACGGTGAGTAGCAACCAATCCCTTTCATAATATTCTCATTATTCCATCTTGGATTTTCCATTGTTTGAGCATAAATGTGATAGTTAAAAAATGAGTGCAAAACTATTAATGAAAGATTTAAATTTTTGAAACATATCTTACAGCAGGAATTATTTCTTTCATTAACAGGGCATCTTTAACAAGGTCTGCAACAATTCAAGACGGTACATATTACAAAAGTAATACAAACCTGACTACCTGCACTCACAGTGACCTCAGCTCTCCATACAACCAAGAAAAAATCTCAATTAAAATTTCACTGCTAAGGAAATATAAAATATTTTCTTTGTGTGTATGTGTATGTGTGTGTGTGTGTGTGTGTGTGTGTGTGTGTGTGTGTGTGTGATCTTTACATTCACCCTGTAATGTATCAAAATGGGACAGTATTGAATGAAGAGTACAATCGCACACATATTGGAGATTACGATACTATCATGCAATACTTGCATGAAGTTATACAGGAGGGAAGAAAAATTTGCATACTTGGCCTCCACAGTGCCATCTGTCACATGCTAGTAATACAAAAACGTCTGTCACAAAATTTCATCCTGCGCCTATTTCCGGCAGTAAATGGACATTAAAGATTGCCAATCTGGCAACTCCGTAATCACATGTACGTTAACTACCTCTGTCAGCATATAGGATAGTGTTGTGCAGCTGGTGCAGTGGATAGCATTTTGGGTTAGCATGGTGGAGATCGAGGTTTCAACTCTGTGTCAAGACGTATTTGTTTTTATTTGCCAGTTTCATTCTACCATGTAATACAGCAGTACACACCATTTCTTAACATATCTGATGTTCAGATAGTATAATGTTTTGTAATGATGAACATAACAAAAATGTGGTCAGACAAGTTAGAAATAGACAGATGAAATAAATGACCTGTCATAGGACAGAATAACAATTTTGAGATGCTAAAGATGAATGCACAGTTAAATAACCCTCAACATCTAACAGTCATTCACATTACATGCAGTACATCTGCTAAGGTGAACACATTAGCAACCAGTGACAATAATATTTTCCATATTACTGACGGCATGACGTTTACAAAGGAGTATATTGTCCTCAGAGCAGATGCTCAAAATGACCCTCACGCGCGCCCAAACATTACGAGACCCACTGGATCATGCAGCTCTGGATTCTTCACAACATGGCTGCATCCACAGATAAAAGAGCAGCATATGCACCTGCTATCTGTTCCTCCATATATGTTGGCAGAGTAAAATACACATGCTCCCTCAAGTGTCCCCACAGGAAGAAATCCAGGGGGGATTTCAGTGAGTTGAATGTGGAGGCCATAACTGTACCTCCCTGTCTGAGGCATTTCCCTGGAAATGTTCTGTCTACATGCCATTGCACATTAATTCTAAAGTGTGGAAATGCACCATCATGTTGGAATGATAAACTCTGCCGAACATGGAGTGGAACATCTTACAGTGTGTCAGGCAAATAGTTGAAAGGAGTGCAGTCAACCTGACAGGCAACAAGTGGGACCACAACTCCTGTCTGCCAATATACTGACACAGATGTTGATGCCAAAGTGAACTTGCCATCCATGCTCGTGGATGATGTGCAGATTAACATCACACCAATGGTGGGCATTGTGCATATTGAAGACACCCTCATGAGTGAATTTAGCTTCATCTGATCCTATTACAGTGTTCATGAAGTTGTCATTGGCTTCCTGTAGTTGTTGGAACCAATGACAGAATTACATCCACAGACACAGCCCCAGATCTATGATATTTCTGAACAAAAGCAAACACTTGATTGTGGCACCCCCCCCCCCCCCCCCCTGCCCCCCTCAATAATCTGAGACAGGATGTCAAAAATAGAAAATAAAAATAAAATTTAATATGTTCATTTTGCAGTGCACATCTTTCTGAAGAGTTTGATATATAAAACATGTGTTCGAGGAAATGTAAGACGTGTTATTTGGTCTTACAAGTGCCAAAGTGAGTGCCACACCTCTTCACACAGCACGTCACTGCATTTCACTCTGTGGAGTTCAGACATATATATTTTGTAATGGAAGCCACAAACCTATATTCGGGACAGTGGAAATTACAATGTCCTGTGGTGCCTCTCTTCCTCCCAGTTGGCCAGTTCACATCCTACTCCCATTTAAAAAAACTCAGAATTAATACTGGGTGGCATTGTTTGTAACCAGAAGAATAAGAATTCTCCAGAAAATTTGCACTCTTTACTGCCTATTAGCTAAAACTTTTTCTTTCATGTGATAAAATTAAATATAGGAAACAGAAACCAGTAAAGACAAAAGACAAGACAGTACCTATTTCTTCAGTCCTCAGATCCCAGCATTTTTTTCTCTAATCTTGCTACAGCTTTACTTGGCGTGCTTTCCCTTCAATGAAAGAATCTATTACCTCATCAAATTTCGTCAAACATTTTACTACAAGAAAATTAAAATGTCATTGTGTGATACTGAAAAAGCCATTAATACAAATAGTACCCAAAACTGGTATGTTTCTCGATTTGAATACATGTATTTTGTCACTGTTGGATAGATAAAAGGAAATAGGGCTATATAATATTGCAGCAATTCTAACACATGCCACATATGCAATACTGTTTTGGTACAAATGGCCATTTCTGTCTACCTCATTTATGTACATAACATGACAATATAATTCACGAAGTACCAATATCAAAAGCCTGTTAAGCCTACTAAAAGTAAAAAGTTTTATGTTAGGAAATAGTTTCACATTTTATTCATATGCTACAGTTTGTTAAGCATGCGGCTGAAAAGTACTAGCATGAAATTTTGACATAAATTTGGAATCATCATATTCTTCCTCATAATTTTTCGAATGCCCCTGTTTCTTCTCCTTCCTCATTCTAACAAACAATCTTGTCATTACTAATTCTGTAACTATTCTTGCCACTGTCAAAACTTATTCCCCTGCTAACCCCACTGACCCCGCCAGATACAGCAGTTTAATTATCCCGCATTTATTCTCTGGTTAGGTGTTGTTATGTGTTCATACAATGCATTCATACAATGCATTTTCCTTGATATTCAAAGAAAAGAACTTAAAATGGTCTCTAACTGGGGAGGTTACAACTGGTAGTGTAGTGATCTGGCAAAAATTTTCTGTCAAAATTTCATTTTCTTGGATCTGAGAAGATAATACATAATCTTTCTAACCTGTTATTCCTGTTAGTCATTTATTTCCACTCTGTTAGTCTGAATTTATGGATTTTGCTAATAATTATAACAATAATTATCATTCACACATTCAATCAACTACATAAACAAACATCGACAGACTATTCACCCATTCAGGTTTATTCGGGTCAGCCCGTAAAGCCCCCTTTTGTCTGTGGGAAAGTTTTTTATTTCTAGATGTGACGCGGATTCCCCTGGCAGAGACTTCATGTATACTACGCAAACATTCAAAAATCAACTTAATGAATCATTCAGAAATTAACCTAGAATGTATTAAAAATATTCAAAAACCAACAGAGATGCGTTTCAAAATCATACGAATAATCAATAGACCAAAGTGCACTGGATGTTAGGTGCTTTGTGAAACAACATTTCTTTCTTCAAGAATATAAATGTGGCACCCCTGAAATTGCCACCTGAGGCAGATACCCCTGTTTACCCTCCCCTGGATCCAAGCCTGTACAGACAACAGTCTACAGAATGCAGGTGTTGCGTTAAAGAGTAGTGACAGAGGCACAGCCCATGCTCGTGAAGTATATCAAAGACCGTGCAACTGTCTTTGAGGTTCTTGGTGTATGACCTTCAGGATAGCTTCCTCAGTAGCTGGAGTACAGCGAGTCAATGGATGACCTCTGTCAAGCAATAGTGGAAGGAGAGAACATGTCTTCCAAAGACAAAGCTCCAGATGATGAAACACATTTTTATCCAGTCGACCAGCAGAATACTCACAAGTGGCTACACCAGCCCAGTTATCAGATGCACCAAGGACCAGAAGCACATCCACATATTCATCATTTGTGCATGCCATACATCTGCCATACTGTTTTAGAGCAACACAAAAAAATACAATAACTGTATGAATGTACATGTAGTCTGTAATGGGTGCATTACTCTGCTAGCAACTAGTCTCTGTCTGGCAAACAGCGCATACAGTATAAACACGTCATTAGTCGCAGTGAGTTGACAGCTTTTGTTCTGCACAACTCATCCAGACACTGCTAATTGTGAAATGTTCATTTTCAGATTTCACTGTTTCCCTAACAGTAATGGACATGATGTTTCTACATTTCTGTCAGTAATAGTAATAATAATAATAATAATAATAATAATAATACATGGAGATACTTACTAAATGGCATGTGTTTACCAGAGTCAATGCTGAAAGGCATAATTAGTGGTTCCATGGTGATGACACGTACTAATGGAATTATTTGGAAAGCACTTTGCTAGCCGTACTGGTGACATAAGGCCCTAATGAAATGTAATGGACCTGAATGTGGCAAGTATAGTAGTTGATACTAATCGATGGGATCATTGGGGGACAGGACACAGAAAACAGACTTGGAATTTAGTAGATGCAGTAGTGCAAAACAATTCACGTCCACAACATGTAAAATGTTTCTTCACAAGCTGACCAATGAAAATGATTGTACATCAGTTTCTGTGTTCATAGTATGTAAGTGCAAATGTTTTGTAGAAGACACACTGTAACTGCTATATGACAATTAAGGTGCTGAATACCATACCAGGCAGACTACATTTAAAAAAAAAGGGGCCACAACCAACAATCGAATCCTTAACCTCCGGCATTCTGACCCTAAATGCTATCTGCTGCATCATCTACACAGCACTACTGCAACATGCTGATGGAGGTAGTTACCTTACAGGTGATTACGGCATTGCCAGATTGCCAATCTTTAATGTTCATTTACTGTCAGAAATATACGCAGGACAAAATTTTGTGAAGGGCATTTTTGTACTGCTAGTATGTGAGGAATCACACTGTGAAGTCCAAGTGGATGAATTTTTCTTCACCCCGTATACATGCAGAGGCTAAACAGTAACATTTCTAACCTACTGTATTAATGAGAACTAGTTGACTTAAGATGAAACTAAATCAGTTCTGATAAGTTTACGGAAATGATGTACTCCAAATCAAAAATATGTTAAACATTATATAAATATATGGCCGTACTCATTGTCGAATTTTACATAGAACAGCAATAGTAATTACTACAGAGCCCACTGTAACAAAACAGTATTCATACCAGAAACAAAATTTTTACCGCAATTTGAAAGTAATTAACAGAAATAATTAAGACATGGTTATTGATGTACATTTTATAAAATTTTAATACCAAAACTGTGATATTGCAGTAGACTATCTGTATCAGAGACATTGCAATTGTATGTGAAGTTAAATTACTTAACCAGTTTTGTGAAAGAATACAAAATTTCAATTTGTAAATTCCATTATCTTCAATGTGAACAGTGCATCAAGTGATCATGTTATTGTTATGGTGGTAGCCCAATCATACACCAGTTTTTAGACAATAAACCTGTGTCAGTTTTATATTTTGTTTTGACTACATCATTTTTTTGGTGTGCTTGTCATACATTGCTTGAAAATTACGTAAGACTGAACCCAGATGATACTTTAAGTGGAGGAACTGCATTCAACCTGAGTTACAGCACTCAAATACATCTTCGATAAACAGCAACTAAAGTAACTGAGTAATTGACATGTAGTCAATAAATCTGTTTACATTTTAACTACCCTCCTTCCTTATTCTATTTATACCCATCATGTCCCCTTACCTACTTTACCCCCAATCATAGTCTTTGCATTTACATTTCTTCCAATCCCAGATATACCTGCTTATTTTTTTGCTATTTATATCCAACTTTAACTCTTCTCTTTGACTTACTGGCTACTAAATGTTTACACTTACGACTTATCTAGTACTTGATTCTTGTATGCTGGTCAAATGATACTATTTATTTCTTGTAGTTTATCTCTCTTTTGAGCCAGTGTTTGGACTGAGCTTCCCTTCAGTTCAGCATCTGTGAATATACTCCCCTTTCCTGTTGCCCATTTGTAACTAGATGAAAACTTTTTTAAAAAATTTAACAAGTTATGAACTTGACCATATTTTTCAGTCTGCTCTTTTGTGAGCTCTATTCCAGATGTTCTTGTCCTGAGAGCATAAACAGATGCTCATATTTGTCAGAAATGCTATTACTATTAGCTTTGATAAGTTTTTATCTGTTGTTACTACATTTTTGTTGTACACAGAGTTACATTCTAACTGATCTTTGTAGTTTAGGCAAAATGAAACTTAAATAAGGCTCAGAAGGTACAGATTAATAGCTGTGCTTGTTCAACTCATACAGAAAAATCAAATGTCTGAAAGGTACTCAATCTTAATTTTCATTCTCACCAATTATAACTTTTCTTTTCCGCTTCTTGTTATTTCTTTCATCAAGAAGTTTTTCAATCTCCCGCTGCAGTTCTGTAAAGTCTTTTTCTACACCCTCCTCCTCCAACATCTGTAAACAGATATCTTGTCAGTAAACATAAACTGGAAATAATGGAAAGGAAAATGTTGGATAAATAACTAACTGAAGATAAATTTGAACAAGACTACACAGTTAACATATCAAGAAATGAAAATCATATTTTACAGATTGACTGCAACCTTGTAACATGAACTCAATTCAAGATAATCTCCCTTCCTGTTTTATGCATGGGAACAAAGGGGTATAGTGTTGGGGTAGATTGTGTGGAGTGCCTTTCAACCACAATGTAAATGCTGATATGCTGTTTGAACTGAGTGATTGATGTGGTATGATGTTGTTGTGCCTATTGCTTTTCTCTCGCAGACAGGAAGTTACACTCACCTGTTGATCTGCAGTCCCTGGACCTTTCAGGTGTCAGACTACTACTCCCCACAGGTGTTTTGTTGCCTAATTGAGAGCTTCATTTAATGAAAAAAAGAGACAGTGGGAAAGTTACAGAACATGATTCGCAGTAAATATGATAAAAAATTGGCATATATATTGCAGTAAAACACACAAATATGAGGCAGCCCTGTTACAAGTTTTCTAGCATGCACTCACAAATCTGAGTGACTTGATTCAAAGCCACCTTGCTGTAGGACAAAGATTTAACACAAGAACAACATTAAAATGCAGTGAAGTTAAATGAGATTACATCCAGTCCCTACAGAGTAAGGAATGGTTGAACAAGAGAGTGACAAGATGCTAGCCATGAGATCCACATAACAGAAACATGAGAAAGGACTGAACAACAAATCTTACCTCATTATGATTATTTTGTCAGGTTGCAATTCTGAGCACTCACTGTGCAAACCGTGTAACTGCTCGGTAGCAACCAACATGATTGCTGCTAGCTTCTGAACATTAATCATGTTGATCTACAAGGATAGCCCTAATATATGGCTGCTCCCACCACAGGAGCTTGAATAATAAAATGCGGTAACTTTTGCAGTAATATAGTCTGTGAAGTGAAGGTGTCCGAAATAAGCATCGGAATGGCTGGAGCATGACTTTTGCTGCTATTTGTAAACTCAGCCACTGCGCACAGTGTGTGCCCGCCCACAGTTCACAAATAGCTCCCAGCAGCCACCATAACACTGGGAGGGAATGAACTGTTTCTGCAGCCTTGCCCCAGAGGGTGGCTCAGTCTCTTCACCTCTCAGGCTGGGACACGTATTTGGGCGCAAAGTCTCCAAATGAGGGAAAACTGGTATGCCTACATTAACATGTGGCTTCACCTTATATTCAAATGTAATGTCCAGGAACTGTTAAGGAAATTTGCCATTTTGAACATTTTCTACAATAACTAAATGGATAATGTGAAAATTAACCTGCCTCGTCCACTTTATGGTCCTTCATGTAAGCAGTGTTTTTGTGATACTGGTCGGTCAGGGAAAATTACTCTAATTGCATAAAATGATTGATTCTATTTTATGAATTGTTAATTAAAGGTCTGTCTGGTCTCAGCTTTTTATCAATGAGTTTGAAATTTTGTAGGCAGTTTGAATCTGTGGTAAGAATTATCAAATTAATTTTATTCGGCTCTCTTTCTTTGTGACAGGAACTGGCCAGTACAGTTCTTGTGCAGTTCTTGTGGCCATGCTCTGGGCACTGTATTCCCTCAAAAAGCCTCTGTGTTACAATAGCTTTTAATAACAATAACAAAAATAATATTTTCCTGATGAGGCAACAGTTTGTTGCGAAAGCTTGAATTTTGTGTGTATGTTTGTGTTTGTTTGTGTGTCTATCGACCTGCCAGCGCTTTCGTTCGGTAAGTCACCTCATCTTTGATTTTATATATAATTTTTCCCACGTGGAATGTTTCCTTCTATTATATTGATATCATTAATTTGAATCCAACAATTACGTTTGTTATTGTCACTGTTGCATTTCGAAATCTTTTCTGTCGTCTTATTTTCCTCTTTCTGTTTTTGCCAGTAGTTTCACTTTGTATTCACCTTCTCCTTTTCACCGTAATCTGCTATACTATTTTATCCCGCCTATATATATACTCAATAATACGTAACCCACTTCCAAACCATAACCAAAAATTTTTTTGCCGCTTTCAGCACTACCGCCGCTATAATATCCACCGTTTCTAGTTCACAAACAGCTCCTTTCACCTTTTAAACAACCATTTTGGCCAGTTCTAATAACTTTCGCTTTATTTCCATTTCCGTTTTTCCCACATCACTTAAAATTTTTAGCCGCTTCCCACAGGTTTTAACGTCATTATTTCTTCGTCAGACAATTGTTAGCCTCATTTTCATAATCTGCCACCACAATACCACTCCTTTTAATATACTACACGCAGTTTTTTCGAAATTTTCCCGAATTTCTCCGTCCTTTAACGTGCTTTGGCGGCAACACAACCACCTAACCTTTATGCACATCGTTGTCTACCAACCCAAGTCGAACATAGCCCAGCTGTAACCAACACCTTTTCGCCTTTTTTCATTCCAGATCTCCAGTCACTTTCCGGTTCACCTTTATCTCTCCCCATATATTTTTATTTTCATTTTCATTTCACCTCATGTTACACTTTCCACCTTCTAATACCATGTCACCCTCACAACACCCCCACAACGACCCCATTAAGTTTTATTTACATTCCCTCCGCAAACATGCCTTCGCCCTAGTCAGATTACGCTCTCATATTCTATTTTCTCAGGCTTGTCTGACATTTGGCATCACCCCCAAAGGCCTCACACTTAAAGTTCCCATCTCTGGCTGCAACCCTTCCTTCCATCAGTCCCTATACCAGTTCCAAACTGAACAATCCATTGCCCTCACCCACCTAATCCTCCACCTACACATCAACTCCTCTTTCCTGATGAGGCAACAGTTTGTTGCGAAAGCTTGAATTTTGTGTGTATGTTTGTGTTTGTTTGTGTGTCTATCGACCTGCCAGCGCTTTCGTTCGGTAAGTCACCTCATCTTTGATTTTATATATAATATTTGTAAGATTCAATACAAATGCAGTGAATTAAAGCATTCCAGTGACAGATTGGATGAAGTGCTACTGAGGGAGCTTGTCAAGCCTTTTCATGACTAACAGACTAAATGTTGGGACAATGTAAAAATAATAAACTTTTAATAAGTTTCAACTCAGGGTAGCAAAATTAAAAACAAAGTCCCTGAACTGTGTCAAAATCTGAACTCTTTAAAGGAAAATAATGCCCCCCCCCCACTTTTCCTTTCTTGTTTTCTTATCATCATTATATAGAGCTGACACATATAATGTTGACTAAATATCCTAGTACAATGGGTAGGGGGAGGATGGAGCACAGGCATTCCTTCATACTTAATATTCCTACTTCTATATTCATCTTGGTTGAGGTGATTGGAAAGCCAGACACTCTGAATTATTTCCTCTCTTTTAGTACTATGAGCATCAGTATGCTACAACCACAGTATGCATACACAATTTTCATTCTGTAGTACCCTGACCATTTTGCTCAGTTTCTACATATCACGATTAGCAACAGCAAAGCAATATCTGGCTATTTTTCCTACAAGATCTGCATTTAGTCTCATATTCACGTAGAGTCTTCAAGCACAACATTCCATTGTTTTCTGAGAATGATGTTAAAATTGGATCATTTTTATTGCCCTAACAGGTTTGCAGCTCTCTCTGAAGACCATGTAGTTAAATCATCCACTAACAATTAAACAGCTTTGAAATGCACTTCCTTCAACATTTCTGCAATTCTTTATAGTAATTTTATATTCTCATGCAAGATTTTCCAGTACAATATAATTCATTGCAAGAGAGAAGTTTCCATCTACAATTAACTGGAAAAATAAAGGAGAATTGTTCAGATGGCTTGGATGCACAAGTAAAAATACTGCCACGTGCATGAGGTACATCCACATAACCTATACCCCTATCATTCCTAGCATTTATCCAATCATAAGGGGCCTCCAGTTTCCATGATGTGACATGTTTATTTTATTTTAACTGCATGGCTAAATGTCCTCCCTGCACTACTGCTGGGTACATCATCTATGTGTGAATCGTGTAGTCTTTGTTTTGTGTGCTATCATAGAGATTATATCTGGGCCCACCTCCTTGTCTTATAAAAGTGTGCTCTGTGAGCTAAATGATCAGGGAGCCCCCCTAGAACCTCTATCCCACTCTTATACAGTCTGTTCAGAAGATACACTGAAAGCATTCTCACTACTTTCAGAACACACTGGATGCATCCCAAAAGCTTTTTCTTTTTCATTTTAACAACAAATTTTCCGTTTTTGTTACATTATGATCAGAAATTAAAGGATTAGGGCAATAACACATGATGTGCCCCTGGAAAAGAACATTGAGGAAAAAGTTTAAAATGGTGTGAGCATGTATGAGGACAATGTGGGGACATAGGAAGATGCACGAGATGAAGATGTGGGCTAGGAGATCAAGAGGAAGCCCAAGTGGAAAGTGGCGTATGTCTAAAAGGAGTGGAAGAAAGCCTCCAGAAAAGTAAAAAAGACTGGAGCAGAGTAGCAAGAGACAACAAGCTGGTGGCAAGAAACAATACATGATGATGCAGAAGATGATGATGATGACTGTAACAATATATTTACAAAAAAGTGTAAAATGTAAATACCTACCCAGCACTAAGTTAAAAAGTGTAATGAGAGTACACCAGAACAGAGAAAATGCATCTCAATTATTGAACGAAACAATTTTTTAATAGGTGGGAGTTTCAAAGAAGCATGACCACTAATGCATTTATCTGATATTATATGTGGTTATGACTCAAGCATTTTCTTTAGTCACTTGTGTATCTGATTGTGTGTATGTACTTCCAATTTCCCTACAGGGAAATCTGGTTCCTCCCTACAGGGAAATCTGGTTCCATGATTTGTAGGATCATATGAATTTACAATGATATCATATTAAAATCATTCAAAACAAATAGTATAACAGATTCCTTTGCCTTTGGCATGTGCATTTAAATGTTTGCTTCATAAGTTCTAAAATGTAAAACTCAGCACTTCATAAAATGAAAAAAATTAGTATTCTGTGGATATAGTACCAACCAGTCATAGCTGGAATTAGTCAATTTGTACCAACAGCTGAGTGCAACACTTTGTAGGGATATAAAATGGAATAATATTATTGTCTCAGCTGTAAGTAAAGCAGGTGCCAGACACATAAAAGATTACCAGTACTGCAGTCGAAAAGTTATTTTTTTATATGAGAGCCACTAGTTAAGTGTTTGGACTTTTCAAAAAACTGACCAAATCTCTATCAAGTCCAAATCTTATGCAGTTGAAGTGAAATATTATGTAGATGTTGTGAGCCATTACGACTGGTGTACAACCATGTAATGCATCCTTTAATGGAAGACAATTACTGCAGAATGTGGTAGGTTTAAGGAACTGTTTCAAGAAGTTATTCACCTGATCATTCTGGTCACTGTTCCAGTATCACCAGCATCCTCTGAGAGGTCATTAGGTGCCTTGTAAAGACTTAAAGCTTGTCTCAGGTTGACAATGAGACAGTCGAGATTCACCCATCTACTACTTCTTCATGTTAATCAAGACAGAACTGGAAAAATTAATATCATGGATCTCATAAAAGAATTTGTTTCCCAAACTGGAAAATGACATAATAATATGTAATTTTAAAGATTTAAGAAAAACAATGCCTTCTCCTTTTTCAAAGAAACTGTTATTACTTTTTTGGTCTTCAGTTCAAAGACTGGCTCAATGCAGCTCTCCTCGCTAGTCTATCCTGTGCAATCCTCTTCATCTCTCTGGAACTACTGCAAACCATATTCATTTGAAGATGCTTACTGTAGTCAAACCACAATCTCCCTCTACAATTTTTATTCCCCACACTTACTTCCATTACCAAACTGACTAATTCCCTGATGCCTCAGAATCTGTTCTATCAGCTGATTCTTTCTTTTAATAAATTTGTGCCATAAATTTCTTTTTCGTCATTTTAGTTTGCTGCTTCCTTATTAGTTATTCAATTTATCCATCTAATTTTCAATATTCTTTTCTAGCACTATATTTCAAAAGCTTATGCTCTTTTCTTCTCTGGACTGCCTGCTGTCCACATTTCCCTCCCAAACAAGGTTACTACTCTCATTCTGTTTCAACAAATAACTCTTTTTCAAAAACACTTATGTTACTATTGTCAGTTTTCACTTCATATCACTCTATTTCAGCCACTATCAGTTATTTTGCTGCCCAAATAGCAAAACTCATTGACTGATTCTATAGTGTGCCATTTTCTTATCTATTTCTGCCAGCATTACCTAGTTTATTTCAACTACATTTCATTATCCTTGTTATACTTTTATTGATTCTTATCTTATAGCATCTTTTCAGGACACTGTCCATCCCAATCAACCGCTCTTCCTTTCCTGCCTCTGACAGAATTAGAATTTTTATTTCTTCTGCCTGAACTTTAATTCCCTTTCCCAATTTTTCTTTGATTTTCTTTACTGCTTGCTCAGTGCAAAGATTTAATAACATTGGGAAGAGACCATAGCCCTGTCTCATTTCCTTCTCAATTACTGCTGTCCTTACATGCCCTTTGATGCTTATAACTGCAATATGTACAAGTTGCAAGATAAAAGTTATCTCCTTTTACTGTACCCCATCTACCTTCATAATTTCAAAAAGCGTATTCCAGTCAACATTGTTAAACAGCTTTCTCTAAATTTACAAATGTTAGAAACATATGTCTACCTTTCTTCAACCTACATTCTAGAGTAAGTCATAGGGTCAGTATTGCCTCGTGTGTGCCTACATTTCTCCAAAAATCAAATTGATCTTCCCTATGGTCAGCTTCTATAGCATTTGCTTTCTTCTGTAAATAATTAGTAATAGTATTTTTCAACCATGACTTATTAAATTGGTGGTTTGGTGATATTCATACCTGTAAGCACCTGCCTTCTTTGGTATAGAAGTTGTTATATTCTTTGTGAAATCTGAGGATATTTTATCTGTCTGATATAGAATCTTGCTTACAAGGTGGAACAGTAAGTCATGCCTGCCTCTCCCAAAGTTATCAACAATGCTGATGGAGTGTTGTCTACTGGGGCAGGCATCTTTAAACTTGTTTTTCAATGCTCTGTCAAATTCTTTCCACAATATCACATTCTCATTTCATCTTCATTTACTGCCTCCTCACTTTCTGTAATAAAATCTTCATATCTGTTTCCCTTACTAGACACTCTGTGTATTCTTTCCACCTTTCACAGCCTTCCCTTCTCTGCTCAGTACAAGCTTGCTATCTGAGCTCTTAATATTCGTAAAGGTGCTTCTCTTTTTTCCAAAGGTCTCTTTAATTTTCCTTTACGCTGCAGTTATCTTTCCCATAGTCACACATGCTTCTACAGCCTTGGATTTCTTGTTCAATCATCTCTGCTTAATCGGTGTCAACTTTCTGTCAGTCTCAGTATTTATACTCCTGGATTCTCCTTTGCTGGCTTCTTTTGTTGCATTTGCATATATTGTTCTTTTGTCAAATACATTATCCAAGAACTTCTACTGTGCCTTGTCTTTTTGCCTCTTTGATCCTATGCTGACTTCACTGTCTCAACTCTCACTGCAACCAATTTATCCTCTGTTGTGTTCCTTAGCTCTGTTTCAGTCAGTCGTTGCCTAAAGCTCCCTTCGAAATTCTCAGAAACCTGTAGTTCTTTCAACTTATCTAGGTCCCAATTCATTAATTTCCAACCATTCTGCAACTTATTCAGTTATAATCTACAGGAATAACCAACAAAATTGTGACCAGAAGCCATACATGCACCTGTGCAAGAAATTATATTTTTCTTCCTTTCATTAACATGTGAAAAACAGTTCTTGTAAAATAGTAACTGTAGTAGTAGTAGTAGTAGTAGTAGTACTAGTAGTAGTAGTAATAGCAACAATGAGGTCTATCCATAGCACTCAATGCCTAACACACTTAGTAATGAAGCAAGCTGGGATAATTTTAATTCCCCTCTTGTTCTGCCATCTGCCTCCTTAAATTCGTTTTGTTACTTCGAACTATTTATCACTAACATACGTGAGCATAATCTGCATTTTCATAAAAGAGAAAGATTGGCCCTCAGTTTTAAAAGAATATAACACTTGATCTAATTTTGTTCTTAGTTTTATGTATGTAATTGATTTTATAATTTATTTTGGTTATGCCTAGTTAGTAACTTACATTATATGGTGAAATCAGTAATTGTTTTATAACTCAAATTCTACTGTTCACTTACAAACAAGTATAAATTCTGTAATAATCGTAAACATTTCAAAGACGAACTAATAGTAATCTTAAAGTATCTATTTAGCTCTATTCGAAAACATGTTAGCAAAGGCTGGCCCTTCATGAATTCCAAAGTAATTAAACAGTTTTGTCAAAAGTATTGTTTGAGCAACTATATTTGTTAATTTCACGATTTAAACAAATAATTTGGCATAATATCTGTTAAAAAGACGCAATTTTTCGATGTATTCAGATAATTTCATGAGTTAAGTTTTAATTGCAATTTCTGTCAATTTAATTTCGAACAACGAGTACTTTCAGTACCGATTATTGTGATGATATATAAGGGCCCAATTTTTGGTCACGAGACAGTCAGTCCATGGTCAAGTTTCAGACGAGTAACCAGTGTTGGTTAGAACAACAACAATGCTTCAAATTAACTGTGGAATAAGTGTTAAACAATTAGGCTGCATGTAGCTCCATACGTACGTGATCATTCTTCAAGAACTGTGAACTTTGTGGTTAGGTTTTACTGATCATAGATATTCAATAAGAAACTACTGTAGGAGTATTTGGAGTTTCACCCGCTAACTACTGATGAGGCTTATCGAAGATTAAATAATAGTGCACTGGCCATATAACTGTGCAATATTGGGGGTTGTGAACAGTGAAACTAAAGTACTATGAAACACAACTGTGCACCTGTCGGCTACATAACTTGCAATAGTCAGTGTCAGAATCCACAACCCATTTTTTCAGCCAGTGTAGCAATGCAGTACACCAATACTGAGGACAACAAGCAACAAATGAAGAAATATAAAGCAGGTGGAACCACCACAACTTTCCCATATTATTGGGTTTTCCATGACTTCTGTTAATTGCTTAAGGCAAATGCCAGGATGAATCCTGGGCATGGCAAATTTTCTTCCCCATCCATCCCTACTGAAGCTTATGCTGTGTCCCTAATGACCTCATTATCAATGGGACATAATCACTAAACTTCAAATTGCTGGTAGTTATGTGTGCTCAATGGTTTCACTGAAAGATATATGTTTAATTCACATTACACAAAATCAGCGAATATTTATCATTGATCATTGTCCTTTTCCCCACCCCCTTTCCCATTGTCCTCTTCCCCTATCCCTCCCCCCCCCCCCCCAAAAAAGAAATCACTGAATAAATATCTTTGCCCTCCCCCCCTTCCCAAAAAAAGAAAGAATAGTTTGTATGCCAGTGCTGCTGTAACTGTTCCTGTATCAGCAGCTGGTCATTTGACATTCTTCTCTCTACTTGCATCATGTAATATTTGCAGCTTACTTTCCTTATGAGCTGACTTCCTACTAGGAGAAAAGTAGTTACTATGAAAAAAGCCACTGCTACCCCTCTTTTACTATTTCCTGTTGTTTGTATATAATATTTCGGACCAAGAATTTACATAACTTTATACAGAACACTATCAGCTGCCTATATATTGGTGAAATCAATATATGTTTGATACAGTAAAAATAAATCCAAATATCAACTACTAGCTTCAAATCCTGAACGACTGTACATGGCCCCCTATCATGGCTGATTGAGAGAACGTCAATGAATTCATGCTCATGCAAGATGGAGAACAGTCACTCAACATGCTTTCTGTGCATCCCTGAATGAAAAGCTTCCAAGACATTGGTTGTGATAACAACGGTATTATGAATAGCTTGCCAGAAGTCCTGGGCTCATGCCTTGCAACTTATTTTTGGGGGTTCAAAACAAGACGTATACCAAGCAAAACTGCATATATTACATGAACTGGAGGTTCATGCATGGGAAGTTACATGAGACATAGCACATTATTTCTTGTAAGAAAATATTTGTTTCATTTCTGTCCATTCAATACCAATGACATCTACACCAAAATTTAAGTTATGAAACCTACTTTACTTATTTCATAATGCACATATACATTAACTTCTGTTACACTCACTTAGATAATAAAGTTGTAGTACCAAGATTTTAATGTCTCGTCCAGTTACAAACAAACTGCTTATAATGATTCTTTACTTAAAGTATTATTTGATCTCTTTCTCATTCTGCCTCGTTTTATTGAGAAATGTAAGCTTCTCCAAATAGAAAATAGTCAAAATGTGTTTCATTTCCATAACACCTGTACATTAACAGGTGATATGAGTACACAAAAAGTACCAAAGAATGAAGTACAAGATAATAAATAAGTGAACAAAAGATTTGTTAATTGTGAAAAGCAATGTAAATATGACTGACTTAGCAGAAAGCAACAAGGATATTCACCTTTTGAAAAAGATACAAAATAGAGTTTCACAACTGTAATGACAATGCCAATAATTTTATGATAATTTTGTTCATTAAGCAAGTCATTAACATATTCACTGAGCTCTCATTTTACTTTAGTTACTTACCTTTAATCTTTCTTTATCTTTCTTCCGAGCTGCCTTAAATGATGGTGGATCTTGTTCCTCTTCTAAATCAATTGTCATAAATTCTTCAAGAGTCAGTGCACTTGAAGGTGTTTCACCAAACTCTATTAGTCTGTAAGTATAGTAGGCATCAAAATTTATATTTACAAATAATTATGAAACAATTACATCAAAACAACTTTTCACTTCATTTCACTTGAATTTAAACAATCAAAATCAATTTTACTACACATTTCAAAGCAGTTAAATTCAAATATTGGAACATGTTCAGTTTTAACATACAAAAAGAAGTGGCATAGTTAACTTCTACATTTTGAAAAGCATAAACATCACATAAAACAGAGAATATTATAATTTTTTTATTCATGAAAGATCCCAAATGCTGTATTTTTCATTTACTTTTACAGACCACACTGCTGTTGTTGAAGAGATTTGCACCAATGCTTTCTTTAACAGTTCAGTAGTTCAAAAACTACAAACTGTGGCTCTGGGGTTCGGGTATCTCCTGAGAAGAGATTCACACTGGTCTGATAAGGTGACCAAATGAGCCCACTAACGTCACCAAACAAAGAAATAAGATGAGTGGTAACGCTTCTCTAAAAATGAAAGTGAACTAGGAGAAGTGTAATCTGTGCCCTCCATTTAGTTTAAGTCACATACATTTTCAAGAACAACCAACTGGGGTAAAAAGTTCTTAGAATGGCACAATTATTAATTCAAAGTCCCAGTTGCCTTCCTCAAAAAATATGGACCCAACACACTAAAGCAGTTACTATGAAACTATAATATAGTTGGTAAGGGAATTACACCTTTGGAAATGTTCCCTCCTTGCGATGTTGTCTCTTATAAGACTTTAATGTTGTCTGAGACTGTGGGGTCATATTCTGCCTCCACAGCACATCTGTTTCTGTAGATAAACATTTGTGTATTTATTCACGATGTATTTCAAACTCCAAACATATTACCTCATTCCTCTTAGTCCTTACCAAACACACAACTACTTGTCCTATGAGGAGAAGGTATATAAAGAAATGCATGGTACAGCCATGGGCACTGGCCCGACACCCTCCAATACCAATGTTTTTATGGGCCATTTATAGGAAACCTTCCCAACCTCCCAAAACCCCAAAGCCTTTGTCTGGTTCAGGTTCACTGATATCTTCATTATCTGGGTTCAGGGCCAAAGCACCCTATCCTCATTTCTCCACAACCTTAACACCTTCTCTCCCTTCTGTTTCACCTGGTTCTCTTCAACCCAATATGCCATCTTCCTGGACACTGACCTCCACCTCTCTGATGGCTCCATCTACATTATACCCACAAACCACCACTGGTACATGCATGTTGACAGTTATCATTCCTTACACACCAAAAAATCACTCCTATATAGCTTGGCCATCGATGGACAGTATATCAGCAGTGACGATAACTCCCCTTGCTGAAGGTCTGATGAGGGCCTTCACAGACAGGCACTAATGCCCAAACATACTCCACAAACATATTTCTCATGCCATGTCCTCACAGCCTGATCATGCTCTCACCACCCACAAGAATAAGTCATATTAGAGCACCCATCTTATCACTAAATGTCGTCCTGGACTGGAGCAACTGAACCACATCCTTTGCCAGGTCTCTGATTGTTTATCATGATGCCCGGAAATGAGGGACATCTTATCCTAGATGATCCCCCCCCCCCCCTTATGTGGTGTTCCATCATCCACAAAATCTACACAACAGCCTAGTTCATCACTACACCACTCCTACTCTCAACCCCTTGGCACAGGGGTCATATCCCTGTGGAAGACCCAGGTGCAAGATCTCCCCAATCCACTTACTCAGCACATCCTACTCCAGTCCTGTCACAGGCTTATCCTATCCCATCAGAGTCAGAGCTACTTGTGAAAGCAGCCGTATTGTATACCACCTCTGCTGCAATCACTGCATAGCCTTTTACGTCAGTATGGCAACCAACCAGCTGTCCAACAGAGTGAATGGTCACTGCCAGACTGTGGCCAAGAACAAATTTGATTATTCTATGGCAAAACAAAGCAAGGCATGCTTGATTTCAATGGCTGCCCTTGCCATCTGGATTCCTCCTCCAGCAACAGCTTCTCTGACCTACAAAGATAGGAGTTATCTTTGCAACACATCCTTTGCTGCTCTACCTCTCCTGGCTGCAATCTCTAGTATTCCACTGCCCCACACCCTCTATCCAACAGTTACCCCTTTCTCTTTCCTGTCATGCCATTGCAATCCACTTTATTGTGTTATTCTCATTGTGCGCACACCCCACCAGCTCCGGTACCCATGCATCACATGGAAGGGTGTGTGTGAGTGCATTTTTTGTACCCTAGCTCGACAAAGGATTTATTCCAAAAGCTAGAAGGTTTTCTCTTTTGTGTGTGCCTGTCGACAGCTTAAGGCTACTATCTCATTATTTCTATGATGTAGTCAAACCCTGTGTGGGAAAAAATAGCATGTGTGTTTCATTTAAGTTCAGTTTCAGTCCATTTGTTGAGAACCAGTTAAAACTTTTCAAAGAAATTTTCTTTACATTTTCGACCATTAAGTTTCTCCATTACACCGTATCATAATACTTGCAAAATCAATAAACAGAATTGTACAGTTAACAATGGTAAATCATATACTTTGTTGTTGTGGTTTTCTTGTTGTGATGTTCAGTCTGAAAGTTCGAATTGATACAGTTCTCCACACTAATCTATACCATGCAAGTCTCTCCGTCTGAGCATAGCTATGACAAACTACATCCATGTGATCTTGCTTACTGTACTTCAACCATAGTCTCTCTCTACAGTTTTTATCCCCTACACTTCCTCCTTTACCGAATTAACTGTTCCTTGATAGTTCAGGATAATTTATATCAACCAATCACTTCTTTTAAACAAGACATGCAATAAATATATTTCCTCCCTGATCTGTTTCAGTACATTTTCATTATCTACTCGATCTATCCATCTAATCTTTCGCATTATTTTGTAGCTGTTTTTGAAACTTTATATATTTTCTTCTTGTCTGAACCATTTATAGTCTTTTATTTCCATATACGACCACAGTCCATCCTGGAAATTCTTCCTAACATTTTAATTTATATAAGACATTAAAATATTTCTCTTTTGCAAAGTAAGCTTTCTTGCTTTGGAAGTCTGCATTTTATATACTCTTTACCTCTGTCATCATCAGATAGTTTGCTGCTCACATAGAAAAACTCATTTTGAACTTCTAGTTTCTCATTTCCTACTTTAATCTCTTCGGCATCATCTGATTTAATTTGACTACATCCCATTATCATTGATGATGTTATAACATCTTTTTAAGACACTATACATCCAGTTTAACTGATTTTGCAGTCCTTAGTCATCTCTGGCATCCATGGTTTCCTTTACTGCTTGCTCAATGTACACAATTGAATAGCATGGGAGATAGAGTAAGGAGTGGGACAGGATTTTAGCCTATCAGTGCATTTCTTTCATGTCCTTTGACACTGTTTCATGACATCACACTCCCTAGATTTCTTATTTTCACACTCCATGCACTTAAAAATTAAGTTATTATTTGGCCTTTCAACAAATTACTGATAATCTTATAACTTCTATGGTAATGAAAGATGAGGAGGGGGGGGGGGGGGGCGAGGGGGAGGGAGTCAGACAATTAAGACTTCATAAAGAGAAAAAAATACTTTTCATTCCCTTACCTTTCTTCATCCACTCAGCTGTATTCATGAGATCAATTTATGGTTCTGTATGTCTTCAGGTTTGCTGATACATGGAAAATACTTTCTCCATGCTCTTATCAGAAAATGACACAGACTACAGATTTAAACTGATTTATGCACCATTGTAATGTGCCTAAAGATGGCACAGTTCGCTCTGAAATCAATTGTACATAAATTTGTCGCCAATAAATGCAACTGAAAGGATAAAGACAACCAGAAAATGGAGAATAAAAAAAATTATTTTCTTCCATGGAAACTAACATGGAGCTCTCAGGTTCAATCCTCGGTATTCATATTCTTTTGGGATGGGAAGGTCTCGCGTGGAGTCCACTTTGTCTTATGAGGTCAAATGCTCAAATTAATAAACAACAACATTTGACATGATAGCTGCTGACATGGCATCAAATCAAAAGGTTTGAATCTGGAACAGTGATTTACTGGAACTGTAATGATGAAAATTTCGAACATATTGTGATTCTATCCTTTCAACAACTGCACCTTCTAGTTCGATTTTTTCTGTCCCTCTATGAAAACAGGCTATTTCATATGGTATCTCAGAATTTTCTTCAAGTTGTAAGTAGGACTTGACAGAGTACTTCTGCATAGATACTGCTGGGTATATAGATCACTGTGTCTCTGCAGTAAGTTCTCATATAGTCAATCAAAAATATGTGGTGTTTGGTGTTCATTTCCCTCACTCCATAATTCATACAACCAGATCCACCCCTGACTGCATTTGGAACTTGCACGCCTTATGTAGGCTCACAAAGAATGGTGTACAAGTTGAAATCCAAGGATTTTGATAGCAAAACTTGACATTCATCTTGATTAGCCTCACTCTTCCCAAAAATCACATTGAGATGCAACAATCAGACAGGACAGTTCATAAACAGAGGAAGTCAGGTGATACCTGGGAAGTAATTTTATTTGATGATTTTGGTACTTATTTGATCTCAGATAGTACTGGTAGAGAACATCTAATGCCAGCTTTGATCTTTTCTTCACAGTAGCTTTCCCAACAAGACTTGAAGGACTTAGTGTAATACTACTGATACTTTACACTCCCTGACACTAAAAGTAAAAGACCAAAAAGATATGGTTAGATGTCAGTGTAACTTTGTTCACATGCACACAATATCTTCATGTATGTAAATGACTAGAGTTGCAGTTCTCTGTGATAGGTAGAATGGCCACCAAAGTACATTAATGTTGTTCATGTTTAGCATTGTCACCAGACCCAGTAGGGCATGTAAGGGGAATGTGCGGTGTCAGATGATGAGTGATGACTATGGGGACAGATATGTCACATACTCATGTGGGATGCAGTTATTGCACCTGACAGAGTTTGAAAGGGGTCTCATTGTGGGGCTCCATTTGGCTGACTGGTTGAAGCAAGCAATATCGTGATTCATCACTTATCCTGATGTCACAGTGGTCTGACGTTAGACTTCATGGAAATGTAAGGGCATGCATACTCATTGACAGGGTTCTGGTTATCACATCTGGCCACACAATGGAGGATCGCCATACTGCACACCGAACACAGTGTAACCTCTTCACATCTGTGCCTGTGACTTGAGAAAAAGGACTCCCTGTAACGTTTTGTATCATCCCAAACCATTGGTCAGAGATTAGCAGCAGGTGCATAGGCTGCCACTGACAACACAACACAAACAGTTGTGTTTGGAGTGGTGCCATGATCAGGAAGAACAGGCTGCTGCTGATTGGCATTGTATTGCACTCTCTGATGAATCACAGTTCTGCACTAGCCCAGATGACTGTCATCAGTTTGAACTGCAGAAACATGGGGAGAGATCCCGTTCTTTCAATGTTTTGGAGAGGCACAGCAGTTTTACTCCTAACATCATGTTGTAGAAAGCCATCAAGTGTGACTTTTGGTCACAACTAGTAGTGACTGAGGGAACTCTCATGCTAAACGGTACATCATGGACATGCAGTGTCCTCATGTGCTATGTCCATGCGACAGTATCATGGTACCATTTTTCAACAGGACAATGCTCATCCACACAACATGTTTCTCTATGGCCAGCAGGTTCCCTAAACCTGTCTCTAACAGAGCATTTGTGGGACCAGGTTGGATGTCAACTCCGACCTAGTGTCAGTATCCAGGAAATTGACTAGTTACAGCAGTTGTGGGCCAGCTAGTTTCAAGGGAGGTACAACAGCTTTATAATGCCCTTCCCAACTGAATCAGTGTTTGCACCCAGGCCAGAGGGGATGTAATGTTAAACTGATAAGTGGGCTCAAACTGGCAACTTCTTTGTAAATTTGATTTGACTTTGTAATCACTGAAATGAAATTGCATACCCTCTCAACCTGTGAAGTTTCATTTGATTTCCTCCTCTCCTTCTCGGTCCTTCACTTTCCTTGACAGGCAGTGTGTTTCTAAACCCAACTGTGTTACATGAAACAGATGTAAGCCCCAAAATTACTGTTTGCCTAACCATAATGCAGAGAAGGTAACAACAAAGCACACGTAAATTTATTGTAAATCCAAGTTAAGAATAGTACCATGCCCTTGTGACTGATGTCTTGCACAAGAAACCCGAAACATTATTAGCAGAAACTTACCTTTTTTTCAATGTTGATTCATGAACTTTTACTATTTTAATTATATCAGAGACTGTGCGACTGAACTCATGTAGTCGGGCAGCAATCAACAAAGCTGGAAAAATAGATAACGAAGTTAGTAATGGCATTCAGTAAAAATAATGTCATTAACAGTAGCAAGAACTAAAATAAAGCCTGAATATATGCAGGCAAACTACTTTCAACAACAAATAATTAACTTTGTGAAAAATGGGGCTTAAAATTCTGTAATTCCACTGTGTAATTCTTCTTCTATTTTTTCACAATACACAATATAATTGATCAACTATTCTGTTGTGTGTTTCACTCTCTAATTTTCAGCATTAGAAATCTACTGTCATGAATACCACTATACCTACTCTGAAATGCTCTGCTGTGTTTGGAAGTGACAATTGTAAGATTATACTTTTTTATGTCATTTTCTATTAGAAGTAAAGTATCATGTACAAGTAAAATTGATCAAGTATATATGATAGTCATACAAAACAGAACTTTTCTTGCCATTAAATATATTTAAGTAAATTTGAAACACTTAGCACCATGTTTAATTAAAATTCTTGTTATGTATAAATTCTCATCCCCTTGCTTACCTGTATTTGAAAGTTAAGTAAATAACTAGACTGTTAATAAATTCCAACTTCCAGGTACAGCCCTTGTATTGGTTCATTTCAAGCAACAGCATAAAATTTTGTTGCAGAAATTACTAACAGATTAATAAGACAATAAAACAATTTTATGTGGCTTTCAAATTTGAGTTTAAATAGCACCAGTGATGAAAGAATACTAACATTAAATGGCTGAAACAAAATGTTTAGTGCGTCACTTGTGAAAAATTTGTAAACTTGAATTTAATGTTTCTAATTTTTAATGTTGTATGGAACATGAGAGCTAAAGACATGCTCCCACCTGGTAGTTAGGTGGTGACCATAATCAATCACCATAAAATGCAGAGAACATTTGCAGCTTGCAGAGTTTATGAATACAATATTAGAAGACAATTGTTTTTTGTCACTTTGGAATCATAAAAGTGACACAAAAACCAAGGACAATGACTTTCATGCAAGTGAATGCAAGATTAGAAAGAGTTTGGTGTGTAGTAAATAATTAGGCATTTGTGTCTTTTTATCTTTAATATTCTCTCTTTTCTTTCCTTATCAGGCCACAAAGAGCTGATTCAGGACACATTATATAGAAGTCAAGGTAAGTTTCAGTAACACTGGTGTGTAATAGGTTATTATTTTTGGTAAAATTAGTTCAAAACTTTAGCTGAAAAATACTGACTTTGGCAGTAAAGAGAAACTTCAATATTACATCCAGGTTCCTCTCCCATTCTTCTTTAATTGAACTATCACTCTGTCTTTAAGAACACTGAAGTCAGAGAGACATTAAAACATTATCATATTTCCTGTAAAGCAGCAGTACTATATTTGTCTCACATACATTATCTTAGAAACTTAAACCTATTTCAAATATGTGTTAGTATGTTTTTACATTAAAGTACCTGCACCACATAGGCCAGAAGGTCTTCTTCCAGTATGGATGCTGTCTCGTTTCATTCGCTGCACTAGACGCAATGCAGTCATGGAAACTTCATGAGTCTTATCTCCAAATTCTAGTCTATTTGCAAATCTTAGAATGTATAAACAAGGGTCTGTAAAGAAAAAAGAATCAGTCAGTAATTAGTTTGGAATTTATTGTGGTAGTGGTATCCTGTCTGAAAACATGTAAAATATTTAATAATTCTACAAAAATGAAAAGAAAAGGTGGATTCATAGAGTAAGGAAAGAAAGTTCTGAAAGAATGTAAATAATTTAGGAGTAAAGGAGGTTATGCAATGAATAGGAGAAGTACTGAGTTGTCAACAGGCACACATAAAAGAGAATGAAAACCTGCTAGCTTTTTTTGAAATAAATCCTTTGACGAGTTAGGGGACACACACACACACACACACACACACACACACACACACACACACACACACACACACACACCTACTTCTGGGGAGGGATGAGGAAGAAAGATAGAAGGAAGGAAGAGGGCTTGGAGACGGGTACTAACACCTCGGCAGTACACAGCAGCAGATTTGATGGCTAGGAATTTGGGAAAAAGGGGGGGGGGGGTGATACACAGGCACAAGAGCCAGTGAGGTGTGGCACAAATGAAAATTACATGAAGGAATGGACTGTGGGGAGGTGACTGGACAGAGGAAGGAGAAACTGTTGACATTGGATAGAAGGTGTGGGGGCAGTGTGTTAGTGGAGATTGAGGCCTGCAGAGAGATGGTAACAAAAGATGCGTTGCAAGGATAGCTCACCTTCAAAGGAGCAACCCTTTTGTCACCCAGTATTGACTGGACCAACAGGTCTTTGCCAAGGCTTTAATTATTCATCATCATGCCTAGAAATGAGGGACATTCTATTCAAGATAATTTCCACCCATCCTGAAGTGGCATTCTGTTGCCTACCCAACCTACACAACATACTGATCCCTCCCTATGCCACTCCCATTCTGAACCACTCGCCGCAGGGAACATATCCCTCTTGAAGATCCAGGTGCAAGACCTGTCCAGCCCACCTACCCAGCACTTCCTACTCTAGTCATGTCACAGGCTTATCCCATCCCATCAGAGGAAAGGCCACTTGCGAAAGCAGCAACTATGCTGCAATCACTGCACAGATTTTTATGTCAGTGTGACAACAAAACACCTGGCCACTCGAATGAATGGCCACCACCAAATTGTGGGCAAGAACAAAGTTGACCACCCAGTGGCACAACATGCACCTGAAGACAACATATTTGATTTTAATGGCTAATTCACGACCCAAGCCATCTGGATGCTTCCCTCTATCACCAGATTTTTTGAACTAGGCAGATGAGAGTTATTCTTACAACACATCCTTTGCTGCTGCATCTCCTCCGACCTCAGTCTCCACTGACTCACTGTCCCCAAATCCTCTATTCAAAATTTTCTCACTTCTCTGTCCCATTAAACCCTCACAACTCACTCCTCTATGTCATCAGTGTCCCCCACAATCATGTAAGCACTGTTAAAGGTTGTGTAACTTGGTTTTATTAACATAATACCCCAAGAAAAAGCTAGGGAGATTAGAATTTAACACCCAATCGACATGAGGTCATTAGAGAAGAAGTACATGTTTCACATAAACAAGGAGATGAAAGGAAATGAGTCTTGTTCCTTTCAAAGGAAACATACTGGTTGGTATGTACACTGTCAGATACGGTACACAGCTAAGCCTACAGAGTGTGTGACATGCCAGGTAGCCTTCTGTGTGGTGACACATAGTTAAAATCAGTCGGCTTGCAGATGACAGACATAAGAGGAATCTCTTTACACTTCCACTACAAGACTTACAAATACTCCACTACATCAGCCAATAGTTGCATCTCCCACTACTGAAGACAGTGACACAAAGGACTAAGTGGTCTGGCTAAAAAATAGCTGGTGTAAGGATATAACATTCTTTATTTTTACTTCTTCTCAAATTTTACATTATTCCTTTAAAATTCTCCCCTTCATATTCCTTACTGCAGCCCAGGCAAATTTTCCACTGCTGAAAGAAGTGTTTGAAGAGAACTTTAAAATCACATTCATGGTCTCCATCATTTTCTTTTTCACAGCTTCACCTGTTTCAAATCTTGTCCCTTTCATAGTAGATTTCACTTCCAGAAAGTGAAAAAGGGGCATACGGAGCAAAAACTGCTGAGTAGGGTGGATGTTCCAACAAAGAGATTCCACGCTTAGCGAAAAACGATTTGACAGGTGTCAGCTTCTTGTGCACAATTTTGAACAAACTATCCTCATGTGAAAATTATTTGTGTAGAATGTGCCACATTATTTCTTTGTTAATTCTTACAATGCGAGCAACCACATGAAACTCAACCGACAGTCTTCCCGAATTTACTTCCAATTTTTTCGAAGTTTTTGTCCTTCGTTGACGTTGCGGGTCGCTCTGCACGTGGCTCATCTCCAGTCTCTTCTCGTCCCTCTCTGAGCCGCTAAAACCACTCAAAATGTTGAGCGCATGAAACACACCCGGCACTGTATCCTAGTTTCAACGTACAGATTTCGGACGACAGTCGGTGAAATTCAAATCAGTTTGTTTTTTCCCGTCATTATGGCCGACATGACACGAAACATGGACTGTAAGAAACTGATAAGTTTTGTCGAAGGAGTAGTTTGTGGCATCCTGAGAATGAAAAATATCATAATCAGGTTATAGTTCGGATTCTATGGACTGAAATCGAAGGTTTATTGGAAACCACAAGACCACAAGTAGGCAAAATCATTATGAGAAATTTTAGGAGTAGATCATAGACTCGAAACATAATTTGTTCAAGTGACAGGAACGCTGTATCTTACTGTTAAAGTTACTGTTGTCGCTCTTTTTGGGTTATAGCTGGTGGGCACTAGCTGTCTACAAATTACTGTTACTATTTGCTGGCATTTTTATGTCAACAGGCTGGCTATTCTGTTGCATGAAGTGGTTTGTAAATGTGATATACGTATGTGTCTACACTTTACAATGATTTACGTGTCAGAGTATCTTATTCCAGAATTTGTGTTTGTCTTTCACACACTACGTTTACGTGTGACACTTCTTCCGAAAGACGGAAACCGAATTTCGGAAACGGCTGTGGTGTTTACATGTAACAGCACACACGAAAAGTGTCTGCTTCAAAAGTAAGGTTAAACTGACAAGCTTTCTTAGAACGTGTACGGGTTAGTTTGACATATCCGTAGTGCGAACTTGACAGGCAAGTTTGCTCTTTTAGGAGGAACTTAATAAGTTATAAAAAGTTCCATTGTCCATTCGAATTAAGTTGTTGTGATTACCGGGTTCTAAGAGTAATATGTCCTTTAGCAAATTTTCTTCGGTAAATCTGTCATTTTAGCCATTCCCTGGATCAGAGTCTCGTTTTTTACTTCTTCCTTAAACACAGGGCCAGAACTACTTTTCCTGCATTTGCGGTCGTACTCACTGCTCTCAAAGTACACACGAACACAAATAGTGTCTGCTTCGAAGTGAGGTTAAACTGACAAACATCGTTTGAACATCTACGGGCTTGCTTGTCAAATCTGTGGCTAGATAAGAGCGACTTTGTCAAATACGTTTGAACGTTTAGGGGGGGGGGGGGGCTTTAATGCAATGTATCACTGAACCTACCGATACATATTTTCGTAATATGTGGGTGTATCGTAAAACTTGTTTGGTAATCCTAGTAGCTGCAGACAGAGTGTACAGTACCGAAAATGTTTTTTTGGAGACAGATCTAGCTCATTCAGCATCTTATTAACGAACGACGCATTGCAGCACTCGTCTCCAAGCACAGAGGCATCGTGATATCTATCCCACCCTTGGAAGTTAAAATGTATCCTACTTCGTTCATAGACCAGATTCTAATCCAACCTAACTTGCTGGACCGCGCCAAAAACTGACAAACGAGATCGAACGCACCGTAACCAAGCAGTCGTCCGATGTTATCGAGCGACCTCTGGCGACGGCATCTGACAACCATTGTCGGTGTCACAGTGAACACAGGACAAAGGTCCGCAGCTCGTGGTCTAGCGACTAGCGTTGCTGCCTCTGGACCACGGGGTCCCGTGTTCGATTCCCGGCCGGGTTGGGGATTTTCTCTGCCCAGGACTGGGCGTTTGTGATGTCCTAATCATTTCATCATCATCATTCGACTGGACTGTGTAAAAGTTGGGACTTCGTACGGGCGCTGATGACTGCGCAGTTGAACAACGTCCCACAAACCAAACATCATTAGCAGACAAATGCCGACGCCCCGCACATCTCCACTCAACTGTTGTCACCGCGATCAAGATTTTCGCATATCTCCAGTTGCCGATCAGTTCCAGTTACGTGCGAGTGATCCTCGGACAGCCAACGCAGAGTATCAAAGTGTGTATAAGTAACTATAAGCTGTTTAACAACAGCCTATTGGTTTAGTCAGCTAACGTTCACTGAGTTCGAATAGACCCGTCTTCCATACCTTACTTCATTGCCATGGCTGTTTATCAAGCTGAAGATGAAAATTTGCGCACATACTATCAAAATGATTGTTCAATATTACTCAGTGTGCTGCCAACTTTATTTGTGTATCAATGTACTACAGCATGCACGCTATCTAAACACAACAACCACATTTCTTGTGGAAGAGTTTTAG
The DNA here is from genome assembly GCF_021461395.2 of Schistocerca americana. Classification (NCBI taxonomy): domain Eukaryota; kingdom Metazoa; phylum Arthropoda; class Insecta; order Orthoptera; family Acrididae; genus Schistocerca; species Schistocerca americana. Next base: position 210,318,974 of record NC_060119.1, read on the forward strand.
CTTCTTGTTGCCTTTTATGTTGGGCACCAAACTTATGTGGTGAATACAACATAAAACTGATACCTGTCTCACACTATTTAAGGAAATCTAAATCAAAATTGCCAGATACAGATTCGAATTCCGTTCCTCCCAAATGTGAGTTCAGTACACTAACCATTCTCCCACCTCACTCGGTGGTATTCCAGAAGTCACAGAACTGAAAGTTGGTGTTTTTAAGCGAACACGTGTGTACAGTTATCTTCCAAGGACTCTATAGTCAGACAGTTCTGTAACATGTCACGTTATCAGATGTAAGAGTTTTTTTTTAATGCGACCACTTTCACTTTCTGAGTGCCATTTTCAGACGTCATCAAGTACCTATGGTCAGTCAAGAAATGAACATACAGAGTTCTTTATGAGGGACTATTTTTCTCACAGATATGAAAGTAAGATAATCAAAAAGTTAACAATCTAGCTTCAAGCAAAACTAGTGAAAAACAAAACATAAAATGCATAATCACAATTCGGCTGAGGCTTGAAACATCCGGCAGTTACCGAAGAGTATGTCGGAGGAAATTGGCAGCGATCTTCTAGTAGAAATAAGCTGAGAAATCGGCTGCAATAATTTAGTAAAAACAACGAGAACTGAACAACGAGGCATGAGTGGAACTGGAACGCTGCTCTTGTTGGCTCGATATGAAAGACTGCTGTGCTCTCACAACTAGAGAACTAGTTGTCACGACGTATTTGTGCGCTATTGCCTCTCCATTTTGAACTACGTACTTACTCTACGACACAAGTACTCATAATCCATCATCTCAGTGCCAGTGGACAAATACACTGAGACGCCAAAGAAACTGGTATAGCCATACGTTTTCAAATACAGAGATATGTAAACACGCAGAATATGGCGCTGCAGTCGGCAACGCCTATATAAGACAGGAAGTGTCTGGCGCAGTTGTTAGGTCGGTTACTGCTGCTACAATGGCAGGTTATCGCAATTTAAGTGAGTTTGAACGTAGTGTTATACTTGGCGCACGAGCGGTGGGACACAGCATTTCCGAGGTAGCGACGAAGTGGGGATTTTTTAGCTGATTGTACATGTATTCTGCTCAACAAGGTGTGGATACTAACCAGCTACGTTATGTTAATGTGTTTGTATACTATACCTGTGTGTTGCGGGAATATGTTATTGTGTTAATATATTATGACAAAATTACAATTACGAAGTAAGCTAAACGTATGTTAACATACACTGCCGGAAAAAAAACCCAGCTCCCTCAAGGTTTGTGTTCACTGGCACCAGGGTATAATACGTGCATACTGACGGGTTGGTGTGTTGATGATTCATTTTCCATGGTCATCGGCAATCAGATAGCGCTCAGGAAAGCTGTCAGTGCACCCTCTGTTTTGACTCTACAGTAATTGTGCTGACTGTAGAGGTTAACAGTGTTTGAAAGATTCAGTCTAGGGTACAAACAGACCCCACTGACGAGTATGTACTTCTGTTGGACAGCTTCAGCCATTTGAATGGGGTTGCATTGTGGGCTTGCAGGAAACCAGATTAACATATCGACGGATTGCTGCACCAGATGAGCATAATGCACCGGTAATGTGTCGCTGCTTTCAACAGTGGTCTGTGGAACGATCACACAATTGTCGGAAAGATTGTGAACCTCCGCGTAGTGCAAATGCATTGAGCGAGCAGCGGTGGCTGACCGAATATCAAGGGGAACGAAATCTGGACATACGTTGCAGTAACTATTTTATCAGGGACCATTGGGAACCGTCTGCTTGCAGCAGCATTAAGAACACGTGTGCCTCTGGCCAGGTTACCATTAACTGCACGACACTACCGACCATGGCTACTCCGATGTCGTGAAAGAGTTGACTGGATAGTGGAATGGCGCTCCGTTGTCTTCAACGATGACAGTACGTTCTGTCTGTACGCAAGTGATGGACGTGCATATGTATAGCCTCGGCCTGGTGACCTACCTGAGTACATTCACCTACGACACACAGGTCCCATCCCAGGCATCATGGTGTGAGGGCCATCAGTTACAGCTCGTGCTCACATTTGGCGTTTCTGAAGGGTAAAGTAACCAGGCACTGCTACATTGCGCAGGCTGTTACTGCCGTACTACTGCTATTTCTTTGACAGGAAGGTGATCTGATTTTTCAGCAGGAAAATGAGCGTCCATTGTCTGGCCGAGCGTTTCTAGGCGCTTCAGTCTGCGACCGCTACGCTCGCAGGTTCGAATACTGCCTCTGCCATGGATGTGTGTGATGACCTTAGATTAGTTAGGTTTAAGTAACTCTAAATTCTAGGGGACTGATGACCTCAGATGTTAAGTTCCATAGTGCTCAGAGCCATTTCTGAGCGTCCATTATGCCTGCTGCAACGCAACGTGCTCTTCATGCTGTACAACAACTTTCCTGGCCAGCAGCACAGCCAGATCTCTCGCCAATTGTATACGTATGGGACCTGATGAAGCTGAAACTACACAGGCTGCAAGAACCACTGCCCAACTGCAACAAAAAGCGCAAGATACTTGGGACAATTTATCGTAGGACGCCATTCGGCATCTTTATGGTGGTTTGTATGGGAGAGTACGCTCCGACAGAGGAAGGTAGACTGTGTATTGGTGCGACTGTTAGGGGTCCCTTTACTGTGACACGTGTGTAATACGAGGATAATTCAGTAATTACAGGGACAAATTGGTCTGGACAAAAAAGCGATTATTTTTACAAAACAATACTCTTTCCACTTTTCAACGTAATCCTCCCGAACATTTATGCACTTGTTCCAACGAGCCACAACCTTTTTTATTCTGGCTGCAAAGACCTCTTTACCTTGATGTTTGAACCAATTTCCCAGAAACTTTTTCACGTCCTCGTTGTCCTGGAACCTCTTCCCACGTAATGCCTCCTTCAGTGCGCCAAACAAATGGAAATCACTAGGTGCTAAATCAGGACTGTAAGGGGGATGAGGTAGTACTTCCCAGTCCATTTTGTCGATGGTTTCACACGTTAGTTGAGCAATATGAGGACGTGCGTTGCCTTGCTGGAGAATCACACCACTCCTCTGAGATCCACGACATCTCTTTCGCATGGCTGGCTTCACCTTGTTTAAAAGCAAATCCGTGTAACATTGGCTGCTCTTCGAGATAATCACAAAAAACTCGACCTTCAGCATCCCAAAACACCGTCAACATGACTTTTCCTGCTGATTCTTCGATTTTGAATTTTTTCTTGACAGTTGAGTTCGTGTGCTTCCACTCCATGCTTTGTCTTTTTGATATTGGCTCATAATAGTGAACCCAAGTTTAATCACAAGTTAAAATTTTGTTGAAGTGCTCACCTTCTCTTTCATAACGTTCCTTTAGCTTTGTACACACTCTCAACCTTGTTTCGTAGGGTAGCCGCGTCAACTCCTTTGGGGCCCATCATGCACATGTTTTGCGGTACTTCAGCTTGTTACAGACAATGTTATGAACTGTACCAGTACTAACTTGAATCTCGTCAACTATCATTTCCAAAGTCACACGGCGGTCGGCACGAATAATTTCATCAATTCGATTTTCAAGTGAGGAAGTTGAAACTGCAACTCATCGGCCAGAACGGTGTTCGTCAGTCACTCAGTCGCGACCATTTTTGAACTGCACTACCCACTTGTAAAAATTTGCACGATTCATACTACCTTCACCATAAATTTTCGACATTTTACAGTGTATATTCACTGGTTTCTCGCCTTCAGCAAGTAAAAAAAGAGTAACAGAACGTTGTTCAACTATGTGGACGTTTCAATGTATTTTTGAAGTTATAAACAAAACAATGTTGATACATCAGCTGATCAGGGCTCATCCCAGTGTGCCAACTTAAAGCCATAAAAGTAACAAACTTTCCCTACAAACAGTTTTTCCCCAGACCAATTTCTCTCTTTAATTATTGAATAACCCGCGTACTTGGTATTTGGTCTTTATTCGTTATCATGCATCCTACACTGATGAACTACGTGTCAACTTACCTGTCAATAAAAGTACCTTGTCCATCAAGTATTTTTTTTCCGGTAGTGCAATTACGCACACTACGCTTCGTTATACATATTTCTGACATTGTAAGAATACTGTTAACATTTACTATGTTGAGCATTGAGGTTACGAAAGCCATGGGATACCTCCTAGTATCGTGTCGGACCACCTCCTGCCCAGCGTAGTGCAGCAGCTCTCCGTGGCATGGACTCAACAAGGGCATTGGAAGTCCCTGCAGAAATACTGATCCTCGATTCCTTTACAGCTGTTCATAATTACGAAAGTGTTGCCTGTGCAAGATGTTGTGAACGAACTGACGTTTCAAATTTTAAATTTGTGGGAAGATCTTATGGGACCAAACTACAGAGGTCATCGGTCGCTAAGCTTACACACTACTTAATCTAACGTAAACTAACTTACGATATGGACAACACACACACCCATGCCTGAGGGAGGACTCGAACCTTCGACGGGGGGAGCCGTGCTGAACGTGACAAGATGCCGCGGACAGCGCGGCTGACCTCTCGATTATGTCTCAGAAATGTTCGATGGGATTCACGTCGAGCGATTTGAATAGCCAGATCATTCGCTCTAATTGTCCAGAATGTTCTTCAAACCAATCAGCAACAACTGTGGTCTGGTGACATGGCGCATTGTCATCCACAAAAATTCCATCGTTGTTTGGGGACATGAAGTCCATGAATGGCTGCAAACGGTCTCCTAGTCGCACAACCATTTCCAGTCAGTGATCAGTTAAGTTGGTCTAGAGTATCCAGTCCATTCCATGTAAACATAGCTCACACCGTTATGAAGACACCACCAGCTTGCACAGCGCCTTGTGGACATCTTGGTCCATGGCTTCGTGGGGTCTGCGCCACACTCGAACCCTACCTCCAGCTCTGAAATCGGAACTCATCTGACCAGGCCACGGTTTTCCAGTTGTCTAGGTTCCGACCGATATGGTCACGAGCCCTGGAGAAGCGTTGCAGGCGATGTCGTGCTGTTAGCAAAGGAACTCTGTCGGTCGTCTGCTGTCATAGCCCGTCAACTCAAAATTTCGCCGTACTATCCTAACGGCTACGTTCGTCGTAAGTCCCAAATTAATTTCTGCGGTGATTTCAAGCAGCGTTGCTTCTCGGTTAGCACTGACAATCCTATGCAAACGCTGCTGCTCTCGGTCGTTTAGCCATTGCGTAGTTCGTGGTGAGTAGTAATGCCTGAAGTTTGGTATTATCGGCAGACTGTTGACTCTGTGGATCCCGAAATATTGAATTCCCTAACGATTTCCGAAATGGACCGTCCCATGCTCTAGTTCCAATTACCATTCAGCGTTCGGAGTTTGTGAATTCCGATTGTGTGGCCATAGTCACGTCGGAAACCTTTTCACATGAATCACCCGAGTACAAATGGCAGCTAAGTCAATGCACTGCCCTTTTATACCTTGTGTACGCGATACTACCGCCATCTGTGTACATGCATACCGCTATACCATGACTTTTTTCAGCTCAGGGTACCATTACATTAAATTACCATCTCACGTAGTGCAGTAATGAAATTTCAGTTATCACCCCGAAAAAATAAAGTTAGGCAACTATTTTTTTGACTGTTTGGACGAATATGTCTGCAATCCAGGCATACAGTAAATCCCCATGCCACAGCACCGTAGCACCACCCTACAGAAGCCAAAACAAAATGCCTCGGCTCATCCCCACTTTACCAATGTGTTGCGGCATCTTGTTTTGGCTCGACAAGCGGCGTGCTATTGTGCACGAATCTTACTGTGTGCCTGGACTGCAAGCAGGTACCTGCACGCCAGCAACAAATTAATTACGTAACTTTACTTTTTCGAAGTGATGATTAAAACTTCACGGCTACCAACTATGCCTCCTGCACGCGAGGGGCGTGAAGTGATACATAGAACCACACGGGAGGTTAACTCGCGCGAAGTCAGGCAGTAGCGCGACAAGTGAAAGTAAATGCAGTGGCGGCTGCCGAAAGAGTGAGAACAGCGTGACCCACAGAGCCGGCTGGTGGTGCAGCGGGTGAAACCCGCGCCCCGGCTCCCGAGTCGAGACGCTACTTTCGAGACTGGTCAGCGCGGCAGAGGCGAAGTCGTCGGGCAGAAAGCAGGTCGTGGTCCAGCGTCGAGCCGAGTGGACGCGGCGTCGGCGGCCGCGCAAGCAGATATGAACCCGCGCCATGGACAAGCCTCGCCTCGGTGAGTACCCTTGTTGCTGCGGCCTTGTGGCTGGCCTTATGGGGTTGGGGACGTGTTTGCGTGTGGTGATTAACGGTTCTCAGATACCTACAAGTGTGGCAAATGAGGTTTCCGTGAAGCGGATAACAATACTACACAGGTAAGCCTTTTCCAAATACATAAAGGAAGCTAAACTGACACTGTCCACCTTCTGCTTCCACACATTTCGTGAGCTTAAAGTATAACAGAAGTGACGCTAGCCCTCCTTTCAAGGAGCTTCTATGACAAGTATTGTGACTGCTCCACAGAACGAGCATTCTCTCTGATGACGAGCGACAGCAAACAACATTTGATTGTGTTCAGTTCGTGTAGGCGGGTGCTCGCCCGTGTTCCGTTTTCAGCGAGCCATCATAATAGTTCTCGTGCAGTCCGCTTCGGCACTCTCAAAAAAGAGAACATCGAGCGCGAACTATGTTCATTGAGTGGCGTGATAGACGCCGACGTCTGAATATTGCTCATAGAACTAAGAGTCACAGCACAAAATGTCGAACAAAAAAAGTAGGCTGACAGAAAATGTCCGAAATACGCAGTGGT